>NC_134707.1:8849344-9069344 GCF_043290135.1 Rhipicephalus microplus
GTTCCTTTCGCATTTCTGTCTGACCGTCAAGGAGTTGCTCGTACAGTTCCTTCTGGGTGGGCCCAGGGTTTTCCTCGACATCACCGCAAATTAGTAGTTTGCAAACGACAAAACAGTCATACGCAATTACAAAACAACGCCGTGGGCACGGCAGAACCACTAAGCTTCGACAATCACTGCGTATTGAACAAGAACGGGGACTAACCTGCACCAAGCAGAGAAGCGTTCCGTTTAGCGACATGGCAGCTTTGGGTCCACCGTGCCCACAGAAGACGAAATTGTGCCGGTGCTCTTTTATAGCGGCGCCAAATGATGACGTCACGCTGTGATGCTTGAAAGGAAAGGCCAGTAGAACTGCGTCGTCGGGTGACGACAGCGTTGAAAACTGGGGGCCTTTGCTGATGAGCTGGCTCGTGTCGTCGCAAGACTCATAAAGTGGCTGCGCATTCAAAAGCACCGAAGCCAAGAAAAACCTGCACCAAGCAGAGAAGCATTCCGTTTAGCGACATGGCAGCTTTGGGTCCACTTTGCCCACAGAAGATGAAATCGTGCCGGTGCTTTTTTATAGCGGCGCCAAATGATGACGTCACGCTGTGATGCTTGAAAGAAAAGGCCAGTAGAACTGCGTCGTCGGGTGACGACAGCGTTGAAAACTGGGGGCCTTTGCTGATGAGCTGGCTCGTGTCGTCGCAAGACTCATAAAGTGGCTGCGCATTCAAAAGCACCGAAGCCAAGAAAAACCTGCACCAAGCAGAGAAGCGTTCCGTTTAGCGACATGGCAGCTTTGGGTCTACCGTGCCCATCTTCCAGGTCATAACTCCAGTCTTACCTTAAAAAATATCGACAGATCCCAGCTACCTTGAGAATTTACGTTATGCAAAGCATCCGGAGGAAAGGTGACCATGTTGTAGTTTTTTATTGATCGACACGTTACGAAATGACGCTAAATATAAAGCAACACGCACAGGCATAACATTAAGGAGTTGCAGATGTTTGCATAACCAGTTCTTTGCACTTGCACAAAGAGGCCAACAAAACCATAAGTATTAGCAACACCAGAAGCGAAAAGGTGGTACAAAGCACTTGTGCTCGCGAGGATGGTAGCCCTGGACATTGCTACAGACATCAACTTCAGCGCCTGACACTTACCTACAATTGACGTTAACCCGACATGACGGCTGTATCATAGGAGTAAATATGTAATGCTTATAAAAATAGAAAGCCAGCACTGCAACCACAATTTACGATTCATGAATCATGAACATTAGGGTCTATATAAAAAGTAGTTCCGAGACCTGGCCTGGTGATTTGGTAGAAGGCTTGATTGCCACGAGGTAGGCTTGGGTTCGATTCCTGCTAGGACTGTGACACTTATTGTTTGCACTGGCTGGGCCAACGCTGCCAATGTCATGTTTTTTATAATGCGCACGCGCTAAAATTGGTCATGTGTGTTCTATAGTCGTTCCTTGATAGAAACAAAATGTCAATCACGTGTGGCAAATACGCGCATACTAGTGGCACATACCGGCCCACGCGTATGTGCCACTGTTCGACTCCAGAAGTGCTTATATAAATAGACACCAAAAGTTCTTGGAGTACGCAAAAAGAAAATGCTTAGCATTGAATAAAACGCATTCCTCACCAAAAGCCACCGCTACTTACGTTTTCATCTGTGCATTTCATGCCATCCAAAGTATCGGTTACCTGGCACCATGTGTCAGTGCCGTTTTTGTAGCAGCACTTCATCTTACACTCCGAGGCGAGATCCCGGGGCTGAAAGCAGAAAGAAGAAAAACTGACAAAAATCGTGTATACGTCGTTTTCTAATATACGGTTTCAGTGCGAACGCATAACAGTGCATGCATTGACGTAGCTTGCGCGTATTCAGTGATAGACACCCATAATTGGCCGTAAGGAGTAGTAGTTCTGTGCGGGAAAACGTTTATTCAGGGATATTCACCACAAGTTCTTGAACATCATGAACTGCTCAGTGACACAACATTACCAGTTAAAAAAAATCGTTGCCGCCTCATGTAATATACGCATGCAGGATAAAATAACCAAAAAAATGTAAAGCACTGCTGTTGTACACTTCCTTTTTTTAATTTGTGTCCATGTAGAGAGTTTATCGATGCTGCAAGATTCATTTCCAATAAGTCACACTCCTTTAGCACTGCATCTACACTACTTTCCCAACTTTTATATGCGACATTTCTTGAATAAACGTTTGTGAGGCGTGCCTAAGAAGGGATACTAGAATGTTACCACATCCCGCCCAATATACTCAGCCGTGCACTTAAGGCATCTGTGTTTCGATTTAGTGACAAGTCATTGTAGCGACACGTGGTTCCATTGATCACTGATTACACGTAAAAAGACCACGTACCATTCGCGAGAATGCAACACCATTGATCTTCTTGGCCTTTAAATATTTCCGCATTTTGAGTTCGCAAAATTTATCTGCAGTTACTTTTTTCCCTGGAAGGGTACCATTATTCTTTGTGGAGAAAGTTATGGTTGCCGTTTCCTGGATGCAACTGACCTCGAGGGACCTGCGAGAAATTCAGAACAACCTTTTAACATGTACATAACAAGCAGTGAAGAGGAGGACTACTATGAAGGCTTAACGCAACCTAAAAGAACCGTTGTTTTGGAAAATGTAAAGACGAGCTACAATCTTCTGTTACTTTTCTTGTGCCACCGCATGTCTGTTGTGTAATTTGTGCGATCTTACGTTTCAATAACACGTCCTTCGAAAGTGGCTTGGCGTTGTTTGATGTAAAAATACTCAACAATCGTTAAAAATACGCGTGAGTGATTACGCAGTGTGAGTTTAGTGAGCGTCGCTGTGTTTATTTTTCATAAAACGTGGAATAGGGTCAGTAGCTTGTCTCAAACATTTTCACGTGTCTGAAATGTTTGAGAGATGAAAAGACCACCGCACCAACACGCCGCATGAATGGTTGACCAGTGAAAGATGAAACGTGCGCCCCGGTATTTAGCAGTGGGCTCAACCCGACGCTGCACTGAAGACTATCACCACCATTTATTTATTTATCTATTTTGTTTGAAATACCTTACATGACCACATAGGCATTGAGTAAGAAGGGGGGGGGGGGGCTTTACAAAAACTTTTTATATACCAAAGGTATAAACCCAAATTCACACGAAGAAGCAAAATAGGATATGCAAGAACAGAACAGTGTGAAACAAATACGATCAAAATTCTACAAAGGGTAAATGGTACAAGAACGTACCAGCAAAAAAGGTAACAATAAAAAGTGAAATAGAAGTTGTGTTGTATTTGGTATTGGAAGTTGTGTTGTTGTTGGCTTGGGTTTACCACGGTGTTCATTTCACAAGCTGCACATTGTGTCTCGCATGATCACGGTCAGGAAGGAATGGGATAAGCGGGTCAAATGCGTTTCACAATGCTTTGATGATAGTAGCTGTTCTCGAACCACAGACGGTCACAGACGTCGCAGCCGAAGCTCAAGTGCCGCCGGAGAAACTCCCGCTGAAAGCGAGCGTTTGCACGGCGAATGCGCTTCTACGATCATCAAGTTGACGCTGTTCTGGGCCACTCTTTCAGTGCGATGTTGTTGGAAGCGTTTGGGATCGCGAGCTAACTCGGCAGCGGGGTTCCCAAGATCCACCCGCCACGGGCGCTTGCATTCCCGTTCGCAATTTAGTGCGGCTTGGAAGGCTCCCGGATAATCGGTACGCAGTTCCTGCTGGGCGCTCGGCCAACCGGGCCTGTTTTTGTACCAATCTCTTTTAGATTTCCACTCTTGGTGCTCTTCTAAAGTTGTCCGTGGCTTACCCATGTGGAAGTTCTCAGTAGAAATGGTCGTGCTTGGCGCCATGGCTCCGACGGGTTTGCCCGACTAATATTAATAAAACGATTTCATAAACTACGTGAATGCAATTCCACATGAAAGACTGCCTAAAGAACATGAACAAATTTTGACAACTTCAAGAGTACCATTCATTAATGTCCTATCATATATGTCCTGAGATACAATACGGACCATGTACTCTTACAAGCTTCAAGTCGGCATTTTGGGCACAGTTTTTTTTTGTTTACAAGATACTGCATGCACAAGTTGTGGCATAGCATGATGAAAAAAAAAAACACCCAAGAAGGTAGGACACGTTCTCGCACACCACATTGAAGTAAGAACGACAAAAGAATAATGCCTTATTCTTTGTCAATAAAAAGGAAGCCGTATAATAGAGAAATATAATAACAAAATTACGAAAGAAAATACAGAAGCGAATAAACAAAACTAGACAACAATACCTAACATAAATCCTCAAGTTTACCGCTACACGCGTAATTACACGTAATCTGACCACTCACTTGAAAACTTTTCGTATCTCATCTTGACTGCAATCAGAAAGTCTGTACTTGTTGGCCCCTTTGTCCTCATAACTCATCAAAAACCCCTGTGACCACGAGCAGTTACTGCTGTCCTTGGGGTCGTGTGTGGCTCCCAACCTGCATGACGGAGGTAGTGGAGTAAGTTCGTCGTGTTCAATTACAAAATGGTTCCTAATCATTTGATGGGCACGTACGTGTGTGCGAGCTCATGCGCCATTGTGTGAACGCCGGCATATGACCTTGCAACATCTTCACCCTCGGCGACTGCGTGTATGGTGCATACTTGGCCCACGTACGCAAGTCCTAGAATAAAAAAGAAAAGCATCATATGCGTTTTTATGGGTCGTAATACGTTATTCTGAGCACGCTGATTGTTAAAATACTATTGAGAACGATGCGGACAGCGTTTCCTGTATATCTATGAAACGCTACGTTACGTTATGCAGCTGTTTTTCGCACGCAGTCTATCGTCTTTTGGCGAGGCTATGCGGTTGCTCTGAAAATATTTTAATAATATTGAAGTAAAATAATGCGTTCAGAACCATCACCGACAGTCAAGGGTGTGCGTATGTTTTACATTTTGTAATAGTTAGACATAATTATCTTTAACATAGTTACTTCTAATATTTACAAATTGTTCGTACCTGCGCTATGGTACCTTACGTGTGCGACGAAAACCATGTTCTTTGCTCCATCCTACACAGTGTCGTTGCCCATTAAGGGATGCAAATGACGTTTCACAAAGTTTGTTATTGTTCACACGTTTGCGTAAACTAGGAAGTATGGAATTACAGCAGAGCTGATTATTAGCTATAATGGTCAAAAGCATGTGGCCCGGCACAAATTTGAATACATGCGCTTGCGTTTTTTAGAGGTGTGCGGTTGCGTTAAGAATGTTTCCATGCTACAGAAGCTAAGCGTCTCACAGAAGAACTTGCTTTTGGGCGAATCGGTGCCTTATCTGGTACCTCATGTTGGTACACCATGTTCCTAGTATAGCGCCAGTTACGAAATGTTCAGCAGACTCAGGCGTCTCACGTGTGATCGGTAACACGAAATCAATAATTACGCAATCAATAACCATAACAAATGTTAGAACACCAGATATGTCAGACCATTCATTATATTTTCGAACTGAGAAGCCAAGCTCGTTATTTCGATTATATGCAGGCGATATATATGCAGGCATGGTGGTTTAGTGGCCGTAGCATTGCAAATATTCAAGTAGATCCTCCGTGAGCGGTCACAACGTGGTTTATTTCGACGTTTTGGCCTAGAGTCTGGCCTTCATCAGGATCTTGGGGATATATATATATATAGGATCTTAATGATATATATATATATATATATATATATATATATATATATATATATATATATATATATATATATATATATATATATATATATATATATATATATATGTGGGTGTGTGTGTGTGTGTGTGTGCGTGTGTGTGTGTGTGTGTGCGTGTGTGTGTGTGTGTGTGTGTGAAGGCTCACGAGAGCCCTCCACGTTCCTATGTATTCCACGAAAAAGGTATGCAAGATCTAAGTTTTATATACATGAACCAAGAATAAGTTTAATAATTCCTTTTCAAGTTCGTTTTTCTTACCTGCTACATTCTTGTCAACGTAGCCATTGCTCCGAATACTGGCCAAGTCTCTACTGCAAAGAATAGCATAAAGTAAAAAAAGTGCATTTTTTTAAACACGTCGAAGAGGAAATAGCGCAGAAAGTTAAATTGATTCGAATAATGGCGAGCCTCACATACCTTAGTCTACTGCAGACTGAGTAGAACTGGCTGTAGGACTGCCCTAGTGAAAGCTCGTTCACCATCTAACACTATAATCGACCATTGCGACGGATTTGTTTTTATTCTAACAGTAAATGCTATAGGGGACGAGGTGGACATAAGGTCGGCGTTGTTGCAGGTGCTTCTGAGTGCATAGTGCATTTTACTTCTGCAAAGTACCTAACCCTTTTCAGCAAATAGTAAACTTAAATGCAAGAGTGTGGTTCACTACCCTGAATGGGTAACGAAAGAGAGCAGCAATTCACAGCAACAGCTGCACATTGCTAGCGTCTTCTCTAGACCGAAGGAGTAGACGCTATTGTGCGTCCTTCAATGTGATTAACTGCTCTTTTTGAGTTTGAGGTGGTCGAATGGCTACAAAGGCAAAGGTATCTCACTTGGTTAGAGGGGCATATAACGTGATGATCACCACCATGATCACAGCTGTATTCACTGTTATGTGAGGAAACATTCCACCCTCAGGATGTATTATGGTAACGGACGACGAAAAGCTTTTCAATACAGTATTTGACACGTCGTTATAGTGGTCATTTACAGCAAGCTCGCATATAATCAACCACACAAACTCCACAGATGTTCAATACTCCCCTCCACGAACAGTGCTGTCGGCTCCGCTATTGACTGTTCACTAGAGGAGAAGGATGGGCGAAAGACACCGCATCCTTGTTCACGAGGGTGCTAACATACCGGAAGACTCTGAGAAGTGGCTACGAAAGGGACCCAAGTATGCAGGCGAGCCAAATGTTGCATCGAGTTGGCGGGCACATGAGTAGCAAGCGATTCAGCGCATGCGTCGACTTAAAGTCCATTTCATCATGGATACCTTGCCCTATTGTTAACGCGCTCTTGCAAGTGGAGCGCACCACGCGTTCACTGTATTTTCCGTTGCTGTAACTCATGGCTACGCCAAGCGGGAGCACGTGAGTTCGTCGCGCGTATGCAGACTCTCGTTCCCCGAAGCCGTCACGTGATTGCCGAGAGAGTGTAAAGCGAAGAAGCCAGAGCCTCTTACACAGCCTCTTATACAAGTCAGAACGTGCTAGCGCATGCCAGCGCGTTCTGACAGTGCTTGGGCCATCTGTCGTGCATGGGCAGTAAGGGTGGTCGCACCGCACGCCATCGGATATAACTCTGCCATAAACTGCTTCGCATCTAAAGAAGCAGGTCCTTGTCTTCAAACATTGACCAGGAGATTTAAAGACGTGTGTCAGATGACACTGGCTGTGTACCTAAGTTTACAGGCTAATTACTGGGCGGAAAACGATCACTGTATGGGGTAGTTCACATATTCTTATATGAATCTGGGCATGGCTGTAGGACTGCTCATTCATTAGCGCCTAATTACTCGCCTTGACTACTTCGGCAAGCGACCCGAAAGGGCTTTCATCATGCAAGCCTGAGGTCATCGCTGTTGTGTGCACAC
The DNA here is from genome assembly GCF_043290135.1 of Rhipicephalus microplus. NCBI lineage: Eukaryota > Metazoa > Arthropoda > Arachnida > Ixodida > Ixodidae > Rhipicephalus > Rhipicephalus microplus. The sequence continues at coordinate 8,856,968 of NC_134707.1, forward strand.
CATAAAGATGCTGGGATATTTACCCGCTCATGAGGTACAGTGCATCAAAACTCCCGTAAACATGACCATGTTTGATGTATTGCACGAGTCCCTCTAGAGTTCGCCATGTGTCAAGGACACCAACAAGTAATGTTGCAAATGTATCATCCTGAAAAAAAAAACCCTAATGTTTAATCAGGAGGGTTCACAAAAAAAAAAAACACGCATGTACACACAGAATATATAACCGGTTCATTATTTCCATGGTATTAGAAAAAAAACTGTTATGAGCATGTGTGAAAAATACTCATTTCACTGGTTATTATAGAAGGGGAGCATGATATCATACTGGAAAGCTTAGTAAATATTTGAATAAATATCGGGACCCGCCACGGTGGTCTAGCGATTGTTGCACTCGACAGCTGACTCGAAGGTTGCAGAAACATCAGCAGTGCTCTGGGGCCTCGTTTCAATGGAGGCAAAATGTTATTGACCTTTGTATTTGAATCAATGGGCACGTTAAAAAAGCCAGATGGTCAGAATTTTCGGAGCCCTCCAATGCGGCATACTTCATAATTATGTGGTAGTTTTGGGACCTAAAAGCACAGCAAATATTGTCATAACTACAAAACTGCGTGAAAAAGCCACAAGAAACAGAAGGCATACATACAAGCGCAGACTAGCAAATGAATTTTTATTGAAGAAAACACATATATAAATAGCAAAAAATGATACGTAAAGGATAAGAGGTTGGCAGTTAGATTATCTACCTCTAGTTGGTGCAATCTAACCGAAGGCCTCGCGACACGCGTGTCGCCATACTTGACGATATGAAAAAGCCCCAGGAACTTCTCGCTGTCCTATCTCAGTGCCGGGGCAACACCTTTATTTCGCGAAGTAATGGGCGACACTTGCAATCCCTGCAATGTAGGCGCAGATTCGACGGAGGCACAGGTTCGACCAAATCGCCCAGCGGTACGTCTTCTCAACCATTATCACTGAATAAATATCTGGTCCTTACTAATCAACTTTATTGCGAATGGACGCTCTCGGCGAATTTTCATGCAGGCGTCGACAATGTCGTGTGGTTCCGTTTAGGGGGCGCTCCAAGAAATGTGTCCACCATTGTTGAAATGTTACAGACTGGAGGTATCTGTGTGCTACCTGTGGTGTTCCCTTTACAGCTGCAGAAGGCATCTTCAGATGCGTACAAACATTCATTACAGCAGTAATTATAGAAATCAGCACAATTGACGTTCTAAACGGTGGAAATTAGGGTCGTATAGAAAGAGGGCGATAACATCGACCCGCGCATCGTATGTTGTGGGTGCGGCTGAAAGCCGCGGGGGCAGCCGATGAGAGCTGCTCAAGCGGAGATGAAATGCGCCAGCCATGTTCGTTATGCGAAAGGTGCACGGCATGGGCTCGGAGAAGATGGAGTGCGAATGATTTAACAAAACAGAAACAATGCGAAGTTGACGAGGACAAAGAGAAAGGACGCATGGCCCCGGCGCTGTGCCAGGTCCCTTCTGTCCGCCCTCGTTAAGTGTGTGCTGTATTTGCTTAGTTCTGATCAAACAATCGGATCGATATGTGTTATTCCATCGGAGGCTGTGCATATGCTGCATGTGCATATGCGGCAGGAGCTCCGTATTCTGCCAGGCCAGGCGTAATTGCCTGCTGTCGTATGCGGGCCACGCAGCAAACAGCCACAAAGCTTAACTCTGTGGTGATCAATGCAGCTTTACCGGAATCAGCGGAAAGCTCATACAGTTTTATTTGTTATCATTGAAAGGCTTGAGTTGACACGATAGTTAACACGGAAAGTCGCTTCGGCTGCTACCGCGGAATCATTTCCTTACGCCAGCCAGCGCTTCGTTGACTTATACCAGACCGGACGCTAAAGGAGGCAGGTGCTAGTCTTAATTTGTATATCATGCCCCACCGCGGTGGTCTAGTGGCTAGCTAGGGTACTCGGCTGCTGACCCGCAGGTCGCGGGATCGAATCCCGGCTGAGGCGGCTTCATTTCCGATGGAGGCGGAAATGTTGTAGGCCCGTGTGCTCAGATTTGGGTGCACGTTAAGAGACCCAGGTGGTCGAAATTTCCGGAGCCCTGCACTACGGCATTTCTCATAATCGTGGTTTTGGGACGTTAAACCCTATATATCAATCAATCAATCAATCAATCAATCAATCAATCAATCAATCAATCAATCAATCAATCAATCAATCAATCAATCAATCAATCATAATTTGTATGATTCCAATATGTGACTATCTCGTTGCCATACCATTCACTGCGTCGCTTTTGCGGCATAACCGGGGAGTTTGAAGGTGAAGGCATTATAAGGCCTGATCAAACAAAAACAGTGAAGGCTGTTGTACTCACGGACGACGTCCTTGATGATGATGACGATGATTTAATACTGAAACCAGTTGGCTTATTTTAGTTATTCGGTTTGTGTACATAGAAAACACGAAGACATAGGAAATAAGGAGGGAATAGGCTGACAACTGCCACCTATAGGGGCGCAAGGCCTGCCTGCTCTTTCGGGAAGGGGAGACAAAGGGAAGGAGGGAAAAAAGGAGAGAGAAGAGCCATCTTGAGCGGACGCGTGTTTAAAAAAAAAACACGTTATGATTATGAGAGGCGACGCAGTGGAGGGCTCCGGAAATGTAGAACTTCTGGTGTTCTTTAAAGTGCACTGACATCTGAAGTACACGGGCCTCTACCATTTCTCGAGCATCCAAATGCGACCGCCACGGTCGCTACCGAACCCGCGACCTTCAGGTCAGCAGCCGACCACCCTTGCCATTCTACCACTGAGGTAGACGTTTCTTTCTTATTTTGGTAGCATTCTATATAGCGCATACTAGATGTTCAAAATAAAGCTTCATGGCTCTCTTAAAATTCAGCTTTCGGTATAGTATGTGGAAATCACCTTTGCAGATAAGTTACACATGCAGGCAGACACAAAGTGATGCAATAATTAACGATGTCAGCCGATCAGTTAACTATGAATAAATAATAAACGTTCCAATGATGACTGCAGCAGGCAGGTTTATTTATATTAAAAAACTGAAGGCAATCGTGTTTCTACTCATTCTTACTTGGAAAAATGCTTCTAGCATGTCTGCGCTCCAAGATATCCCGCTACAAAGTTTGGTCGTGGATTGTGTGATTACACGCATGAAAAAGCATTGAAGATTGGTGCAATGCGCCCCCCTCCACTGGACGAGCACTCCTTGCGTGATATATCGACAGCCGGTAATAAGAGTGAATGTTATCATTATTACATATGCCTATACGATCCGTTGTCAGATTCGAAGCCACACGTAATTGCCGCGGCACGTCGGAGAGGTGTTGGCGCCAGTAGTCAAGGTCTTTCATGCACAATTATGCAGATTGCAGTTAAGCTTTGCAAACCGCAATTAAAACGATTCTGCTAGTATGTATGTGCTCCGACATATCGATTTTTAAGTCACAACTGTTTAGAAATGCGAGTGCCTATAACTTATTAATACAAACATGCCCGCCTGCGGTAGTTACTGAAAAGTTCATTATTAAACCAGTCAGTTGGTCGGCTGATCGCGTTCATTATTGCATCACTTTGTGTCCTTCTTGACGCAGAGCTTATCTGCAACGGTGGCGTTTACGTAACTTCTAGCACTACATTTTAAGACAGCCACAAAGCTTAACTATGATCACCAAGTTTATTGAAATATTAGAATACATCATTTTTATTCCAAGAAAAAATGAACTCCCCAGAGTGAATATTAAGTCCAGCATCTGCGCCAGTTTCGAGAGAATAGCCGTAAAACTTGAAGTGGGAATGCATTGCCTTTTCATTTTTACTTGTCTGACACGCGAAAATGAGGAATGTATGCGCTGATATATCCTTCATTTCTCGCTTCTCTCTGTCTCTCATCTTAGCACTAGTGGTCCCTTTTCCACAAGGGTACAGAAGCCAACCAGACTGCTGTTTAAGTAACCTCGCTGTATCTGGATCAGTGTGGACCAGTGTGTTTGATGCCACATAAACATAAAACCATAAATTATTAGAAACTTTCGAACTACTTCCAGAGTTTCATGATCAACGAGAAAGCAACAGAATTCATCAGAATGCGTACACTGTTGAAGTGCGGGATAGCAAGACTTACGTAACTTCTTGTGGTCCCAACAAGCTTGAAACGAATATGTAGGCCCAACATAGATTGGAATCTCAAATTGACCTAAATGGGAAACACAGTTAACTTTCCGGCATTGTGTGAAAGAAACAAAGAACAAAAATACAGCTAACACCGGTGGCAATGGCCCTGGAATAGCTAGAATATAGAATACAGTAGCCGTAAGGTGAAGATCTCGCTTGTGCAGAAAAAAAAAGCTCATTTTCTTAATCACTTTCTCTATGTCATCGTCTAAACTTTGTCATCGTCTGTTGCCCAGTGTAGGCAGCACCTTTTAAGGCCTCTTTGATTAACCTTCTTGTCTTTCCCTTTTTTTCTTTCTCCCTTATGAAAGACGAAGCTGTCATTATGTACAGTACACGACTATAGCACAGTACATGATACAGTGCATGAATGCACAAAAACATGGCAGCCGTTCTTGTAATGGACCAGTAATAGATAAAATAAATTTTCTAGTAATAAAACTTAACGAGCAAGGCACCAATCGCCAGAAGAATTATTCATTGTTCCCGACTTCATAAGGTGATGTGGCTGCGAAAAGAGGTATGCTGTAAATAATTCTTCATATTAAGTTAACTGGGTTAATTGATTTACTTGGTACATTGTGTACATATCTCTGCAATCAATCACCCTCGCATTTTTGTAAGACGTGTTTTCATTGAACAGTATAGGGCATCACTTCAGAGAATTTAACAACTTTGAAATTTCAAGTTCCAGCTGTGCAGGTTTCCCTCGTACGAAAATGTGATGAATGTGCCAGGCGACACACGTACGTGCTTCGTCATTTCGATGGGAAGATATCGACACTGAATGAGATTACGAGAAGGTAACATGCTCTTCCCCTCATGCTTTGTCTTACCACCGACACGTCTCTCACCCTCTCCTTCGCTTCTCTTTCCTACTTCCTGCCATTACTGAACTGTATACAACTATACTATACTATGCTCTGCCCTCTCCTTAATTTTTGTAACCCCCTCAACCTCACATCGTTTCAGCTCATTCTTTTTTCTTATCTAATCCTTACTGTCCCATGGCTATGTTATACTTGCATCTACCTACGTCACCCCATACATGACTATGCTATGCTTTACCTCCCTCCCTTCCTCCTCTTCATAGCACTCACTTTCTTTCTCGCCCCCTTGCTGTGCTATGCTGAGCTATGCTGTGCATGGTTTTGCTTGCGTGATGCCAGCCTGCATCAGGGGGCTAGCATTAGGCAACACACGACCGCCGGGATTTTCAAAGAAGTCCAACCACAGCAAAAAGAAAGGGACAGGCCGACACAGGCCAGAGAAGAGGAGGCCTTGCACCAGCCTACACACGAAACATGAAAAAGTCATAAAAATGAGATAGAAAGAGTAGAGGGAAAAAGAAATTCATGCAGAGAATAAGGAGGTGGTAAGAGGTAGGACATGGAAGAAAGAGAAAGAAGATACCCGACACAATATTCATAATATAGCAGCTTAATTAGGCATACAGAAGAAATAGATGCATTAGCAGATAGTAAATCAGCTTTATTCAAATAGGTTTTAGCACTCTTGGTAGAATAATTCCGACCCATTCAGGGGGCAGGTGAACACCCGGCCTGTAAAACCCGGCTGACCAACAGGCGCAAGTAGCGTGTACGTCTTTTGGATGAAAAAGTAATGTTCACTCACCGCAGTCACCATAACTGATATGTATTCAATAAGGGCTTGCATCGGGCCGAAGTGTTTTTGGTGGTACTCGTCCGATATAACATGAAGCTCAACAGTGAAACTCTCAGCCGCTTCCGACGTTCTGGCAGTTACGTTAACTGCTGCGCGAGAAGCACATGTACACAACAAAAACATTCGACTGCGGTGAGAGTAGAAAGAACTTTGTCATTTTTGGTCAAATGAATGTACACAAGTTAAGTTTACTACACAGTTCTCAAAGCAGGAAGTATTACAGCAGGAGGTCCCAAAGATTCAGCAAAACTGACTGCTGGACGTCTAATGATAACATAAATAATGTTAGGGGAAAACTACAGCAAAAGAACGCACACGTAAGAACAATAGCTAGTAAACAGAGTAACAATAACAATAAAAGCAATACATGGCCTAATAAAAATAGGGACCGTTGAAAGAAGTAACATGAAATCATTTTAAAGCAATTGATAAACTAGAGATTACACCAACAAATATAATAAGCTGCACAACATAACAAACGCATATTGCTTGATCATCAATGAGAACCAACAGACAATAATGCCAAGGAAAATGCAGGGAGTGCTATTTGTAGCAATTATCACATAAACGTGAAGAAACCCAGGACGAGACAGAGAAGGAGACACAAAACACATACACGGCGCTTCTTCTCTGTCCCGTCCTGGATGCGCTATACCTCTAACAACATGAATAACCAACAAGTCCGCCGTGCAACCTTAGTGAAGAAAACGGAGGGGATGAAAATTATTACTTGCCGCCGGCAGGGATCGAATCTACAACCTTCGAAAGTTTCAACTTCGGACAGTGCCGGTGATAAGTTATCTCTTCATCCACTCGGCTTTTCTCACAATGGCATCATGCTTGATACAAACAACACTCCCCATGCTTTCCTTGGCATTATTATCTGTTTGTTTTCATCTACGATCTTTCTAACAAACGAAAAACTCCTCTTCTTTCCTATGTTTTTATTATCAGTGATATTTATTGCACATTTAACACGTTAGGTCTAAGAATCGTCGGTGGTCCTGTGGTTAAGTACTCAGCTCCCGACCCGAAGGGCACAGAATCAAATATTGACCACGGTGGCTGCCTTTTTATGTAGGTGAAACGATCGAGACCTGCATGCTTTAAGTGCACGTTAAGAAACTCGAGGGAGATTTAAAAAAATCCTTAGATTCTTCAACTGTACGCCATCTCTCACAATGAAAAAAAAATGGTTTTGGAATTTTAAACCACAACAGTCATTATTTTCATGTCAGGAATAGTCGGTCGCCTTCCTTTGGTTGTGAGTAAAAATAGAAAAACGAGTCCTTCGCCCCCCCAAAAATTTTCATTTTGTGACAGTTCATTTACCACGAATTATGGTGTTTAAGAGATATCGCTATTTACAGCGTGTATTTAAAATTGAATAATGAGGCACACAGAATTCTCCGCACTTCTGATTATGCTTGACATACGAGGATACATAGGCTTAAGAGAACATTTGCGCCTTTCCAAGCTGTGGGGGTCATGTTTTAACTGTTCACACGTTGGCATATACTGTTTAAAGGCTGTGCCAGCGTGAACTGACTCTATATATAGTAGGAGCGCATTCGCACGGCTCTGAAGCCGGTGTAGTGCGCCATGTCACCGAACGATAAAGATCTCCAGGTGGTCGCAATCATCTTTATAGAGACCTCGGGGCTGTGATTCATAGCTTGAGTCACTATGGGTTGTGAAATTTCATATATATTGTGAGCCTAGCTCTGAAAGGTGTAATTAGCTTTGCTGGTCAGAACTTCTGTTCCTGCACATATTCTAAAAGCATCGAATGAGTATACGAACCGGTTGACTAAAATTGTGCTTCTTATGCTAATAACGTTTAAAACTACTTTTTAAGGATACTTAAAGTTGAGAACACGAAAGCGCCTGGTTTCATCAGCCCCATTTATTGTGGCTGACACATTCATTAATTAAAACTTTCGCAATATTTGGCTGAAGAATACTGAATGCTGAAAAATACTGAAGTGCTCATTACTGAAGCTTGGTACTTGCCCTTGCGATATCTTTTGGAGCATTATGAGTGGAATAAGTTTGTTATATCTTTTCTGCTTTTTAAAAGTTAGCCAAACATCGCAGAACCTTGGCACTGAGGGTTTTGAAACATTATTCAAAAGGCAGTTCGTGCATAAGCCTGTTATAAATAGCGAATAGAGAAACAATATACTTAATTTTTAGACCGAGTGGCACCAAAGGCATTCACTGATATTCTGGCTGTTCTCACTGCTCATTTATGGCCGCAGTTTATTTTACAGCAGTTTAAAACTACGTCTCTTGGCCCTAATTGCGCACACAAATGCGTGTGGACATCATGAAGACAATTTCATTAAATGTCGCAATATAATGATAGCTTAACTGTCGTTAATTGCTTCACCCGAATAAAAGAAGAAAGTATGACATATTCACCGTTCGAGAATCCAGATACTGCGTTCAATAAGTCTGATTGTAAGAACGATTCAGGTGCTGGTGCTAAAAAAAAAGGAATGATTTGAACAATACCCATCGTAAGTAAAAGTCGACATTTAGACCAAAAAATCGGCAGATCCTATGTACCTCGGAAGCGGCGTTATGCGAAGCTTGTGGAGGGGAAGGTGACCACGTTGCAGTTTTGTTATTGAGCGACACGTCGTGAAATGACTCTAAATATATGTATAAATGTTGCACGCACAGACATATGTTGAAAGGTTGCAGATGTTTATATAACCGGTTGTTTGCACTTGCACAACAATGCCAACTGGAACATGCGTATTAGCAACACCAGAAGCTGATATGATGCGCTGATGCTCGCGATGATGCTGGTCCTGGACACTGCTACGTAAATGAACTTCAGCGAATGACAACTAACCACAACTGGCGTTATCCCGACGGGACGGCTGTGTGAAAGGAGTACATATGTAATGTTTATAAAATTGGGTAGGCAACATGGCAACCACTACTGACATTTCACGAAGATAAGCGTCTATTTGAAAACTAGTTCCGAGACCTGGCGTAGTTCTGTGGTAAAATACTTCATTGCCACGCAGAAATCTTGGGTTTGATTCCTGCTGGGACCCTGACATTTATTCTTCGCATTCGTTGGGTCGACGCTACCGATGTCGGGTATTTATTAACGTTTGCGTTCAAAAATTGCCCACCTGTGTTTTAGTCGTTCCTGGGTAGATACTAAGTGTCAATAAACTGTGGCACAAACCCGCATACCAGCGGCCGCTGTCTGGCGGAAAGTGTTTGACGACGTACGCGACGGGTTTGTGAGGCTATTCATGTCTTGACCAGTGCGTCATATTCGGCAAACCATCTTACCCTCCCACGCTAACTTTGGTTCACGCCAAGTTAGGATGGTTACCACGAGTGCACCCAAACGTAAGCGGCTAGATAGATAAATAGATAGATAGATAGATAGATAGATAGATAGATAGATAGATAGATAGATAGATAGATAGATAGATAGATACGCTCGAAGTCGCTGAAGTTCGCTAAGAAATGTTTCGCATAGAAAACATCAGATGATCAGCATTTTCATCTCTTTTTGATTTTACAAGCAATAAGGGATGTGCATTTCAAGTATTTTTACAGCACCCCTAAAGGATTATTAAAAGTCGCGGCGTATTATCACGTCTAGGTAGAAGCAGCAGCGCGCTTGAAAAAAAAACGCACTAATTCGCTTTGAAAAAAAAAAAGAGAAAAGGAACGGATATAAGCTCATGCACTGGATTAAAAAGGGAGTTGCAGTGGAGCGTCGTTGTATGTACGTTTATGGTGCAAGCCTACTTGATTCCTTTCGGAGGGCACCCCTTCTTCGACATCGCTGCTAAATGTTTTGTTTATAAATAACAATGATGCGTATTTCAGAACAATGAGTCAAGCTGATATGAATGTAAGAGAGGTCACGACCACTTACCGGGCTCACTTGCATAGTCACTAATTTCATGCACTTCGTAGATGCTGTGAAGCACCTGGCCACGTGAAGAGCGCTCGCTCTGCAGTAATGGTTTGATTCTGCGCTTACTGTCGATGATACCTTCCTGTGGGAATGTCATAGAATAAGTGGTTAGGTTCATAGCGACCATAAAAAAAGGCAGTTTCACCGGTAGGGCTCACCAATGAATTTTGTAGCCTCATATTAGAAAGTCACGCGTGAAATGGCAAGTGGCCCGAAACTTGCTGCACGCTACTCAAGCACGAAGGATGCACGTAAATAAAAAAAAACACAGAATGGGTGCAAGTTACAGCTGTCACAGTTAGACAATTGCAGATTGATTCTCAAACACAAAGAATGACTCAGGAAGAGCAGGCACTGGTATATAAAAAACTAGTGAGAAATCGTAGCTGTCACAGCTGTTATTTGTGTTTGAGCAGTGCACCGCCAGCGTCGGTTATGCCCAAAAACCAAGCCCTTACTTTGGCTTTTATCTTATAGCAAGCAGCTCACTACTTTCACAATGACGGCCACTCCGGTGAGCGGAGCGACCTTCATGTGGTCTGTACACTGTGAGAAAAAATCCAGCGCAATGGGGGAGAAACGTGAACTTTAGTCCTCAAGTCATGTGGTTAGTCCACGAAAAGACTAAGCGTGTCGTGTGCGGATTCGGAGGACTAACGAGAGGACGAACGGCTCACATACTCCCTCGAGTATGGGCTGAAAAGACGCTTTTTCTACAGCCTTTGTCGTGTGGACGGGTCGGCAGCCTTTCAAAGCTCTAATTCTTGGCCAGGTGCACCCCATTTTTCTGAAACTCGCCCTTCTACTTTGTCGGAGTGGTGGTAGCGCTAGGTGGAAGACTGAGAGGTGAAGAATGTGGCAAATGCGTGTTTAGAGGTTCAGAAAACTGATGATAAGGCTCCTCAGCCCACTCACAGTTACGAAGAAGAAAACAACGCAAGGAAACAATAATTTGTCGGGGAAGAATACAGCGCCGACCATTATAATGGTTTGAAACGTAGTTCAATAAACTTTACGATATTTACTAGCGGTGACAACCATGCAAGTCTGACGGACATTTGAGCGTGTATATTGTGTATCCATCCACGCCGGACTACTTCGGAATCGCTCAGTCACTGTAGTCAAGAGTGCGACTCGTGTTCGTCACTTGTGGTGATCTTTTTTGCCCTGGCTCCATGGAAGGCAAGTGCCACTTCACAGGCTACCGACGTGGCTGTGAAAAACATATTTCATCGCATGTGCTGGAATTGGGGACGCGCGTTCATTTGTGTTTCTTTGGAACGGCTGTTCAATGTACTGAACACCACGACTTTCCTGCGAAGAAATGGACACCCCAGCTTACATGCAAGGCTCCTTCGCGGCTTCTTTTTTGCAAAGCTTCAAGAATGAACGCCGTCGCCTTGAAGTGTGATCGCCATTTTCTGGATTAACTGGCTCTAGAAATGACGTGCGTCTGTTAATTTTCAATGTAAGTTTTCAATTTTTGTCACTTTGGCACATTACATAATAGTGTGAAAGCTGAAAAAGCCCTGTGCGCGCCCTGTTTCAGCATGTTTCATGAGCTTGCAACTGCGTTTTATTGGGGCTTTGGCAATGAAGTTATGGCCTTCAAGCTAGCTTATTTTCATAATTTTTTCGATTTCTCACAGGTAAGAGGGCACAGCAACTGACGCTGAACACCGCTCGTGCACATGACGCACTGCTTGTGAAAAATAAACGTTTCTAGCTTTGAAGTGGTCTCTGCAATTTTTCGTTCCAACACACATTCACGAATGTAGTTCTTCTTAGTCAGGTGCAGTGGATGTGAGCTATCATGTCAGTCTGGAAAAGATGGCCAGGTTAATGAATAGCGGATTAAATCATTAGTCCCTCAAAAATTGTTCAAGTGGAACAACAGTTCATCCCAAGGGAGTAATATTCCCTCTATCAGGGATGATTTCTCAAGATCAGCAGTTAGTCCTTGCGAGAGCAACATTTGCCCTGTTAGCAACCATTTCAAAAAATCAGCTGTTAGTCCTTACAGGAGTGACCATTAGTCCTCTTGCAGTTCAGCCATCGAGGACTTACTGTTTACCCACTTCAAGTTAGTCCACAAAATGACAGATAGTTGTAGCAAATCAGTTGATCCCCGAAAGAACTAACCTCTTTACCCTTTTTATTCCTTTTTTTTTCTAGAGTGTAACTTCAACGCAAACTTTGCTGTAAAGGAACACGTACATACCTACCCTTTCAAGAGATAGGTGCGTGCACAGCACAACCTTAAGGACAAAGCACAGGTGCTACATGTATGAGATGCACACGCATTCCAGCTCGCATGGAAAACCAGCAGGGTGGTAAATTCCTTATATATATATATATATATATATATATATATATATATATATATATATATATATATATATATATATATATATATATATATATGCTTGCCATTGGTACATTGGAGGTTGTGTGCTGTGTGGCAGAGTAGTTGTAACGCGGCGTACTGTGGGGCAAAAGGCCACAGGTTTAATTACCCGGTCGCGCTCTTCAGAAGACATTTCTTCTGAATTATTCATCTTTGTGGCTTTTATTCATACCGTTTTTTCAACAAAACTGTACGAAATCTTCAGAGTGAAGACAATGTGGTATTGGCTTGCTTCCTTCACAATTGCTCTTTCTGTAGAGCGAAACATAATAAGATCAATAGTGGAAAACCTCATTGAGATGATTTAAAAATATAATAATTAACTTTATTAGTTAAGTAGTAAGGTGGTGATATGAAATGGAAGTATCGAAGTTCATGTGACGAATTCACTGGTGCTTTGAGATTTCAAAAAAAAAAAAGTGGCGTGTAGCAATTGTAGCCTTATGAAGTTTGGAAAAGTTCAATTACAAAATCAAAACTCAAGCACTGAGGAGCATAACATGCAGACGACCAGAATGGCGTTGCTGTTCAAGGCAACAATTACAGATGCGTAGTTTTTCCTCTTTCAGTCATGTATGTGGGGCCCTGCTTAATTGCAAGTGCAGCTCGCCCATCCACACAACGAAGTGGGTTGATGGTTGATATAATGGCCCTCACTTGTTCTAGCCGTCTCAAAAGAGCATGGTAGCCCCGCCACGGTGATCTAGTGGCTAAGGTAGTCGGCTGCTGACTCGCAGGTTGCGGGATCTAATCGCGGCTGCTGTGGCTGCATTTACGATGGAGACGGAAATGTTGTGAGCCCGTGTGCTTAGATTTGAGTGCACGTTAAAGAACCCCAGGTGGTCGAAATTTGGGGAGCCGTCCACTACGGTGTCTCTTATATTCATATGGTGGTTTTGGGACGTAAAAACCCACATATAAACGGGTTCTAAAAAAACAAAGAAAACTTAAGGTAATGGCGCGTGATGTCTAATGGTCGCATTTTATTGTCCCCTTTTCTTATCCTTTGCGTAGATTTCAGCACATTCGCCCCGCCGCGGTGGTCTAGTGGCTAAGGTACTCGGCTGCTGACCCGCAGGTCGCGGGTTCGATTCCCGGCTGCGGCGGCTGCATTTCCGATGGAGGCGGAAATGTTGTAGGCCCGTGTACTCAGATTTGGGTGCACGTTAAAGAACCCCAGGTGGTCAAAATTTCCGGAGCCCTCCACTACGGCGTCTCTCATAATCATATGGTGGTTTTGGGACGTTAAACCCCACAAATCAATCAAATGAGATTTCAGCACACTCACTGATACAAAGAGAAAAGAAAAGCCCTTCAAGCGGATGACGCATGCATGCCTGTGACATCACTCGTACTCAAGTGATTCTAAATTTCTTTGGAGCAGTCAACTCGTGATGCAACGAATTTCTTCAGAGAAACTGTCGATGAATGTATGAAAACGCGTTGAAAGAACCCTTAAAGTACAACGTAAAATGAAGCTTTACAAATCGCTTACTTGTTCAAAAATAAGAAGTACAGCGTAGTGCTTGAAAACACTATAAATGCTACGGATTGATCACCTCTTAACCGACGCAGCATGATTTCTGATTTATGCTGGTCAGACCAAATGCCTCAGATAGCCATTTATACATCTCCTCATATGTACATACGGATGAGACTTACGCACATAAGTCAAGAATTGAACTCACAACTTGGACGCCTCCATCATTTCGGACGACTTTAAGGGATGACTGCCATTGAGGATCCTGATAGAGGTTCTCCTGAATAGAAGACGTGTCAATCTGAAATGACAGATAATAGTTTTTAGCAACTTCACTTCACGTACTGTGTAGGACTCCTCATGTTTCCTCGCAATAGAACTGAGAGACTGTGAGGGAGAATCAAAGTCACAGTGTGACAATTGAGAACTTGAAGTAACTATATGCGCTCATTTTATTTTTCTAAACAAATAAAACAGACATCAAATATATATTTACAACATAAAACACGAGCAGTAAGAAAAAAGATAGGTTAACGAGTTGTTAGACTGCCTGGCTACGATGTGCTGAATAAAAGGTAGTTTAGGTGTGGCTATATCATCCAACTAATGCACGAGGGGCAGCTTTTGTGCAGCCATGGCTCCATCGACCAGTCTGTAGTGTGGCACGTCACTTCAGGACTCTTCTGAAAGTAGTTGCAATAATTAGGATTAGCTGAAAATGCCTAGGAAACAGTAACCTGACTCTCGTGTCACACAAGGAATAGCACCACCCACTCGTTAGAAAACACGATAGCTTCCACCAAGTGGACTTCGCCAGAATCTCTGCAGATCACACGTTCCTCAACTTTACAAACAAGCAGGCAGTCCAAGAAGCACACCAAAGAGCAGTGCACCGTTCCCATCATCCTTTGAAAGGCATGGAATGCGAGTTCAGGGGCAAGAAAAAAGTAATTGAGTGAAAAGAACTTGTATAGAAAATAGACAAACTGATTCAATTATTGTAGCTAGAGTTTTTACCGTTGACAAGACATGTCCGCCCTTGTAGTTTGTAACAAATCGAAGGTTTTCTGCCAACACCGAGCTCCTTTCGAGATTGAGGGTGATGTCATCGTTGAGTCGTAGGGTTAATCTTCCGGCAGTCGTTCGCTCTTCGACGATGGTCGGGTAGATAAAGACTTCCTTATCTGATAAAAAATGGTTAGAGACATCAGGAATGGACCAAGGACTGACTCACCCACAGTCATTTCAAGTGAACAAGTAATAAAATCAGCAAAAACATTCGAAGTACTATTACAACAAAAATAATTTTCATGAAACAAAAAAAAAAAGACGTCTTGCAGTCAGTCCAGATTGATATGTGGGGTTTAACGTCCCCAAACCACCAAATGATTACGAGAGACGCCGAAGTGGAGGGCTCCGGATATATCGATCACCTGGTGTTCTTGAACGTGCACCCAAATGTGAGCACACGGGCCTACATCATTTTCGCCTCCATCAAAAATGGAGCCGCCGCAGCTGGGATTTAATCCCGCGACCTGTGGATCCGAGTACCTTAGCCACTAGACCACTATGGCGGGGCAGTCGGTTAAGAGTCTTAAGAGCCGAACACAAAATAAACGCACCATTTTCACTGCCACGTCCATGTGTGGCTCCAACTAACATCCTCAGGATTACTATTTCCATGTGCCGCACAGGAAATACAAGTGGTGGAGAAACAGCTGAAGTTGACCCTATTAAGATCCTTGGGATAGCACTGAAAGATTCTTTGTGGCTCTCATTTAATTCCACTGCTATAACACAATTTTTGGGTGAAACGAGATGGTGATATTTAGGGCTTGTTCTTCTTTATTAGGCACAACATTAACGAGAACTAACAGACAATCATGCCAAGAAATGTACAGGAGGTGTTGTTTGTAGTAGATGTATGTAAATGTGAAGAAAAAAAAAAGCGGACTAAAGGATATTTTTTCCTTTTGTCCGGTGCTCTTCTTATTTGCATTACACTCACTACTTATAACCTTCCCTTATATCTTTCTTGGCATTGTTGTCTGTTATTTTTCATTGACTATTTCTTGAAGTTATTTTTGGTGGGGAATCGCTTCAAAGGGAGGCGTAGCAAAGCAGATAATACAGAGATGAACTTGCACGTGACGATATGTGGGCTATATGTGTATATATATTATCAAAGTGCATAAAAAATAGTCGCCGTGGACGTAGACAGTGGGTATAGTGCTTCGTTCGCGCACTCTGTCTCTGTTTGCCAACAATTTTTTTCGAGTGCTGATGTTCCACAGATATAATTACACGCGACATATTTTAGTGGCCAGAAGAATTGTACACTTGTCATTCCACTTAAATACGAAAATATTTTTGCACAATAAAATACATAAGTTTTATAAAATGTAAGGAATTAGAGGCTTTTGACGAACAAAATATTTCAGTTCGCTTGCAGCCAATCACTAGCCCAGAATTCAACTCTAAGCTTGCGCGCTTTGTGCAATTTTTTTCTCACCTCAGTGGAGGCAATTATTGCTTTGAACGAGATAGACAAAAAGCGTGTTCGAATGTGCATGGTGGCACCAATGAATTCTTTTCTTTTTACGGGAAAGTAAATCAGATAGAGAATAAAAAAAGCAACACAGCAATGTAACAACTTCATTCCGATCCAAGTTTTTGCTTGCTAACGTACATGACATAGATACTCTGTAAAATGACTAAAAGACTCACGGGCGAAGGAAAAGACGACGTGACACAGCCCTAAAAAAATCCCTATCACTTCCGGACCTCCAACAATTTTCATGTGCCTCATCTCAATGATAGTTGCAAACTAATTTGAAGCTCTTAGCATTTTATGGGACCCGCAGTAGGTGGCTTGACCAGAGCAGTATTCTTAAGCGTGGACGTCGTAAATGTGACAGATTCACATCGGAAGGCATTTATGTTTATTTAATAATACTGCAATCTCAAAGACCAGGCAGGCGGGAAAGAGGACTTTACCAATAAGAGCATGACAAACGCGAATGATACAATGGGTGATGAGTTTACAGTACGAGATAAGCAGGGAGGAGATGACCTTTTACACAGCTAACAAAACAGTATCCAAGTTGATCACTTGCCCTTTTGTGGATGGCTGTCCACACTGACGCTACGCCCCGTGATGTCTGAGCTCGACTGCTGAAGCGAATGTTGCGAGATTGAATTCTGGCCGGGGCGATGAAATTTTATTCGAGGGGAAATGATAGAGTCTTGTACTTATATCTATATGCACGTTAAAGAGCTACAAGTGGTCGAAATTTTCGAAGCCCTTCGCTACAGCGCCTCGCAAAATTTCGTCGCGATTTAAGCTCACAAAACCCCAGCAAATTATCGACATTAGGAATGTTATTATTATTATTATTATTATTATTATTATTATTATTATTATTATTATTATTATTATTATTATTATTATTATTATTATTATTGATAAAGGTAGCCGTTCAAAGAACATGCGTCGGTTTCAATCGAAAAGAAACACTAAAAAATCTGCTTCCGCAAGGCAGCAGATTCCCACTTGCTTCCCACCGGTAAATTTCACGTATGTGCTAATTTTCAAGAAGTTGTATTTGCTTGACATATCGATACAAATGTAAAGCCACAAAGACTTCTTCGAAAATAATCATATGAACGTATGTGCCGTTTCTTTCATAAATGCAATTTTTCACAGTTTACGCTGGTGAACGCCTCATTATGTCTACGTCCCTTCATTTTCTCTTTTTATGTGAGCTTGTTGGGGCAACTGTATTCCTTATGCGCTGGCAGAAAGGCTGATTTTCGGCTTGGTTTATTGTTTGGGTTAATTAGGTTAACCAGATGAGCTGCATGCGATAAAACTTGTGGGCAGATACTGAGACTGCCTCATCTGCAGTCATCGTTTCTAGCATTTACAATAAAGTGATTTCAAAGACCTAAATTTAATTGCTACTGAAGGCCTAACACTCTATTCTTACGCATGTATTGCAACAATTTGACGCCTAATGTAAGCAAAAACAAAGTGATTTTTAGACCGAGATTTATTTCATGTTTCACGTGAACCTTTTTGTGATGTTAGAATCAAGCGTTTTGTTTAGAAGTTTTTGTGATTTGAATGTGGCGAAAATTTAGCTTTGACTCATAAGGCGGTGCCTTTGTGTTTGGGAAAACGTTTTCAGAAGTATAATATTAATGTGGTCGAAGGGCTTCTGATTCTTATAACGTGATGATCTTCTCTAAAGTGGACTTTTGCATGATAGTGTGGGTAGTCATAAAAAATTTAAATAAAAAGCTGCCAGATACTTCATAAAAAACAGGAAAACAAAAGCTGAACTTTAGAAAGGTAATGAAAAAGGACGTTTTTTTTTGTCACCGATAATGTTTGTTCTTCGGGGAAATATATTGGTAAGTGACAACTGTTAGTGACAGCACGAGCATGACTTTTTAAGCTGCTGTGAACGTTCCCCCATGTCTTTTAAAATACCATTTATCACTTGTGGGGGCGACTTCATTTTCTCTTGCGTTCTTCATGGCTGAGTATGATTTTAGCTTAACTGAAATGGCAGTGAGTAAGGCGTGACCGCTCTCTCGAAGGTCGAGAGACTGAATCTAGACCACAGCGGCCACTGGAAGTGAAATGTCAGATGCTCTTGGACTTCGATTCATAGGTACACGATGGTCCAAATTTCTAGGGACCTCGACATCTTGCCAATGTCTATAAAACTGACTAGACTCGCTAGTTTTCTTCAACATAGTTTTTATTCGCCCTTTTTGACTAGATTTTGGTAGGATTCCTTCATGTCTGCTTGAATTATTTTGCAATATATTTTCTTCTTTTTATTATGAAGGTACAGCACTGTGTGCTTCAGATCGGATAGAGAACTCTCCTGTGCTTTTGTGTGGCCTGTTTCGAAAACCTAGTTAGATTTTATCAAGACAGCATTTGCCTTAGTTTCCAGCAAAGAAATTTCTTCTTGTGGACAGTATATTGTTCTCTGTAGGTAATACGTTAGTAAGCATTACATGCACTGGAAAACTTAGTCATGCGCTGCTTCGTACACGACCTGCTCTTTTACTTATTGATTCTAGAAATTTGACACACTAATATTACCTCTCTGACCGGCACTGTTTATAAACCTCCGTGCGTTTAAGGTTTGTATCGATATTACAAAGATATTCTACTGCTGCACTAATATGCGCTTCTTGCAGAAATATTGGGTGCAAGCGTGCAGTGTCTTACTGCAGTCGGTGCACTTGATCACTTATCCGAGAAATAATACATCAAAAGCCTTCGTGTGAAAGAACAACCACGCAAGACCATTTTTGTGGCCTTGTAATATATATGAACAAGCTCCAATTTCTGTAAAAAAACCATTTGGAGGCTGTCTTGTCTCAGAGAACGTTGAAATTTCAGCTACTATATTGTATATTAAAATTGTCCGAGTTTAAGAAGCTCGTAGGGTTCCGCCGTGATTGAGGAGTGGTTATGGCGCTAACCTGCTGGACCAAAAGTGACACGTTCGGTTCATGCATCTGTGATCTCATTTCAATGGAGGAGAAAAGTTAGACGCCCGTGTTGAGCTAAATTGAGCGCTTATGTGGCGCTAATTCACACACGAGCGTAAGACGCGCAGAGGTATATTAAACTTGTATAAAGAATTGTCACAATGGCGCTACTCAAGACGGTATCGAAAACTTCATCTAAGTAGTTTAGAATAACACTATGCTATGGACAGCATCTTTTTGAATGAAATTAGGCCATACACAATAAACAAGCACCGCTTCAACAAGCGTGTCCATAACAACAAGACAGTTGGGCCATTAGGTATGTTTTGCTTGTGTCCTATTGGCTTTGCTCTTGTGGTTTCGTTCCACAATTAGTTTTTCTGGGAGGGGGGGGGGCAGTTAGTACTTACTGAATGACACGACTTTGAAGTGTAAAACTTGATTGGACAGAGTAAACTGCCGACTTTCCAACTTCGTTTTGGCTCTTATCGTTTCTGTTGGAGTTTAGCGCTACCGTATCAAGGGAAGCATTCTTCGCGGTGTTCAATAGATGCAGAAAAAAATAGAAAATGCTACAGAAAGTACAGAATGGTGTGCCTTTTGCGTGGAAGGTCCTCTCTCTCGGCAAGTCAAGTCATCGCCTTCCCGACCATGCGAGAAATCGACAGATTCCACGTACCATAGCAGTCGATATCCGAAGCATGCGGAGGGAAGGCGACCACTGCAAACGTACGGAAACGGAAGAATAAGCGCCACGGTAGTTGAACGGTTATCTACTGGTGCCTCGCAGGTCGCGGAATATAATTCCAACCGAGGCGGCTACACTTTTGACGGAGGTGAATTGCTTGAGGCCTGCGTATGAAGTTCACGGGGTCGAAGCTGTGAATTTGGGGCCAGCAGCCGAGCACAGTGAGCGGTATGCAACTGCGGACTAGCCACAATATTAGTTTCAGGTACCTAGGTGACACGAGCACCATGGCAAAACATCGTTGGAGCGGGCCAGATCATATTGTCAGCAACAAAAAGCTCCGTTTTTTTTGTAACTTTTAGATAATGTGGACGAAAGCACCCAACATTTTCACTGTAAAAATTAAACGAACGCGAGTTTAGAAATTGCTACGTGGTCATAGTTTATTAGGTTGTGCATTGGAAGCGCAGTGGCTACGTATAATTTTATTGACCGAATAAACAAATCACCTCTGAAGCAACATAAAAAAAAACACTTTTTTAATTCGCTCGTGAGAGCATTTGATCTTCTCTTTATTTTTCTGCCCACGTGTGGTTAGCACAGATTCCTCTTCTGCATGTCTGAAAAAGCAAAAAGGAAGGTAATAGTAGAATTTGTGAAAATTATACTGGAATGTTTCCACTGAGTCTGTTCTTTTTCATGATAACCTAAACTAATTGAATGGAATGTGCAGTATGCAACACTGTATACTGAACGGTGCAGCTTGTCTACGTAGCGTTTTCAAACGTTGAAAACAATTTTAGTGGTACTGCTTGCAAGCGAATGATCATCTACATCTCAGAACTTTGGTACGATAAATGCAATTCATTTTTATTGGAATGATAAAACACCATTCTTGGATGTAACTATACGAAACAGTGGGATGTTAATAATGATGTACTCACTTTGCTTACTTTTTAAAACGCATTTTTAGGAGCTGCTTTTTATTACTTTCAATCGCATCAGATTTATTTTTTTAATGAAATTATTGCGAAGATGTTTCAGCATACTTTAAACACAAACACGAGTTGAAAAAAAGGTTGAAATTTATTATTGTGAAGTTCCACTTGTTTTTCCAAACTAACTTTGTTGCCCACATCGTTCACTTTTAGATCACCAAAGAGAAATATTTAAATCAATTTTCTATGTTAAATAACAAAGCTGAAACTTATTGGCATCAATATTTAATAAATGAAGAAACACTTGTGAACATGGACACAAGAAAGAACCACGACAGCACCAATGCCGTTTGTGGCGTCATGACTTGGTGTTGCCTGCTTGCATGCCTAGTTTATTTGAATTTTTGTAGGCTAGCTCTTGCTTTGTTCCTGTGCTAATTCAACATTTTTATACAACAAATCATTGAGGTTTTGTAAATGCGGTTACTTTATTTTGTAACAAACATCACCCTCAATTAAACATCGTAACGACTGGTAGATATGTGGGGTTCGGCGTCCCAAAACCACCATATGAATATGAGAGACGCCGTAGTGGAGGACTCCGAAAGGTTCGACCTCCTGGGGTTCTTTAACGTGCGCCTAATCTGAGCACACGGGCCTAGAGCATTTCCGCCTCCATCGGAAATTCAGCCGCCGCAGCCGGTATTCAATGCCGCGACCTGCAGGTCAGCAGCCGAGTACCTTAGACACTAGACCCCCGTGGCGAGGCATGGTGGTCTAATGAAGAAAGGGGGCTAGTTGGTGGCTTATGCTTTGTGTAAGAACAGCGCAGAAAAAAAAGACAAGGACTTGATAGAGACGACACAGGTGCTGTGTTGTTAAGCACCTGTGTCGTCTCTTCCTCAGTCCTGTCTCTTTTTTTTTGTTTGCGCTGTTCTTACATACCAAGCATGGTAGTGCTCTTCGTAACCGCGGGCGTGCCATGCCGTGACCCCGCAGCAACATGCGAAATTTTGATACTTCATGTGTTGCATCACTTCCAGTGTCCACCTAGTCATTAGCTGTAACACGTCGTCGTCATCATCATCATCAGCTTGACTAAAACCACTGCAAGACAAATGCATCTCCCATGTTCCAACAGCGAACTTGGTCCTGTGCTCACTGCTGCCACTTCACACCTGCAAAGTTCCTAATCTCAGTCGCCCAACTAACTTTCTGTCTCCCCCTAACCCGCTTGCCTTCCATTGGAATCCACTCTGTGGTCCTTATTGGTTAGAGGTTGTCTTGCATTCACGCTACGTGCCCAGATCATGTCCGTTTCTTCGTCTTGATTTCGACTACGGATTCCTTGCACCCGTTTGTTCCCTGATACTCTGCTCTCCTCTTCAACGTTAGGATTACACGTATAATTTTCCTTTCCATTGCCCGCTGCGCCGTGCCCAAATTAAGTGGAACCCTCTTTGTGACGCGTTTGGATGCTTGAATAAGCATCTTATCAATATCATCAATTGTGTAGCCACTCTGTTAACTTCGCATGTGCTTTTGCGTGGTGTTTGTTAGGTTATCAGGGCAGAGACAAAAGTTCAGCTGGCCTGAACACAAATAATACATCCATGTGATGTGCGTATAATGTGAATGCCATGCACATTTCCGTTGTTGGGAGCGGACAGACAGACGGACAGACAAACGCATAAATAGATAGGTAGATAGATAGATATATAGAGATAGATGGATGGATAGATGAATAGATAGATAGATAGCTAGATGGATGGATAGACGGATAGATAGATGGATAGATGGATGGATAGATAGATGGATACATAGATGGATAGATGAATAGATGTATGAATAGATGGATAGATAGATGGATGTGCAATTCTTTTGGCAGTACGAAATAGCTGATTGACAAAATGTGTGAAATGATGCCAGAATTTGCGAGTTTTCTTGGTGGTCCTTATAAGGAATATTTCTGAACTGCCTATATCGAAAATATAATAATCTGGCCAAGGCTGGAGAGTGGGCATGTTGGTATAGAATAGCTTAAGTTAGATAGGACGATATTTTGATAAGTTTGAAGGAATGCGCAAAAATATTAGCGTTTATGACTCTTCAACTGAATCTGTTCAAATGTAGCAATATCTAATTTCATTTGTACCACCTTGTGTCTTGGAGCTACTTGATCAAGTAATGGTAATGTCACTTACGTGTTCTCCTACGCATGTCATGCCTTCCAAGACATGCACTGTTCGGCACCATGTTAGACGGAGATTGTCATAGCAGCATTTCATCTTGCACTTTTCGGCTAAATCTTCGGGCTGATACCATAACGTATGCAAAGAAACAATGATGCATCTGTGAGTAATGAAGCTGTGGTCTTTAAAACCAGGCATGGTCCCCAAAAGCAACATTAATAAATAAAGTGTAGAGTTAGATGAAGCAAAAATGCGATAGGCAAAACATTTCATAAATTAAGGCATCTCTAACGGCCCCCTCCCTCCCAAGTAAAAACATCATCATAAATGCAGTAATCTGTTTTCTGTTTGGGTAGAAATTCGAGACTGTTGAGCAGAGTGCGTACCTATGATTCAGGAATTTAAAAGGGCTGTAACAGAAATATTAGGGTGGTCTGGTATGATAACATAGCAAATAGTTGATTGTTTCTAAAATTATTAGGTAACTCTCCCACGCCAGATATTCCAGAAATGCAGCGTCGGGAATGTTGGTGTAGGTTATCCCGTTTGCGCTATCGACGTGCTGCAAAATTGGTCGAAGCTGTTTTAGTAATAAGTTCCTTAAGAAAAAGTTGCAGCTTGTGTTCATTAGTAAAGCATTAGCGCTGTCTCAGAGAACGTAGTCGCCACACATGCGACCAAGGCGGTGATACTTCGATGGCGACAGCAGTCATTCATGCCCTCCCTTGTATATCTTGGCTCAATGATTCTCAGGGTATTTTCTTTATTCGCATCTGATTGCTAATGAAAAGGTTACTTATTTTTATATTTATTAACATTGCAATCTCGTCCATGCGAAACGTTTTAGTCAAAAAGTGTGATTTGTTGGCCTAGTTGGTCACACTGTAAACACTAAAAACAACGCCAAATAAATTTGACACAGCGAAAAAACACACGGGAGGAGCGCTAACAACTGAAGGTTTCATTGCACAAAAGCAATATAATGAAAAGTAGGCGGGGAAGCATCACACAAGAAATTTATAGCATTTTTGTTAATAAACAATGCGCAGAAGCAGTCATTCGAAGGAATACAATACAGATTACCATATATAGTGTACAGATAACGAAGCGTAAGAAATGAAGAACAGTGATACAACCCACACAGCTAGAAAAGACATGCAGAACAAACAAATGTTAAAACATACATAGTGTACAGATAACGAAGCGTAACAAATACAGAACAGTGATACAACCCACACAGCTAGAAAAGACATGCAGAACAAAGAAATGTTATAGCCTTACAAAAGGGGGCATAAGTTTTACTGTTTTTACGGCTTGTAGGCAGGGGAGCTGGCCATATTGAAATAATTATATTTATAAATAATAATTCTTCTTTGAGTAAGTAATATTTAACTAATTTTACTCACAGTGCCTTCTGTGAGACGGGCTAGATGGCATGCACATGCATAAACAAGTAAAAAAAAATTAGTTTTTCAATTAGTTTTGGGTGACTGTATTGACCTATGATGGTACCTAGGCGCGCTAAACACACAAAATGCACTAGAACTAGAATAGACAAGAGCTTTATTGCTTAGTTCTTATCATGTATTTTGCTTATCTCATGATTACTTGAATGTTTTTACCCGCCTTACCACGAGGAATTTTATGGCCCTTATACAGCCGCTAATCACAATCATTGTCCACATTCCTTGTTGCATGAACTGGCGCTCTTTGGCCATCAAATGGCCCTTGCGCCAAAAAACACCATATATCATCATCATCATGATTCCAAGTATCACTATGAAGAAAAATGAAAGCAGTGCACAAAGGTTGCTGAGCATGGCATAAAAAATGAAATCGCTGACGTACGGTGGTAAGCATTAACGCTTTTCTCATTCTTCCTCAGTTATGTGTTGTCAGGGTCTCTTACCATTGCTGCGTAGGCTTTAGTTGAAATTCTTTTACTTTTCAAATACCTTCGGTAGGTCAATCTGCAATATCGATCTGCAGAAACCTTTTTTCCCGGCATGTCACCAGAGATGCGCACGTGGGATATTGAGACTCTTGCCATCTGCAGTATGCAAAGATAAGAGAGGCGCCTGCGTGGAACCATGCAAAAGCCTGTGCTTTCATAGCTTTCCAGGGAACTTTGGCGTTACTTGCACAAACTTATGCATCAATTCGCCTAAGGGTGGGGCCGTGAATCATTCACATCGGTTAATAAAAGCAGAAATGCGATAGATATCATAGTCAAATTTACAGTTGTTTTAAAAAAAAACACAGTTTTATGTCCCTCTTCGTTAGTACTCAATCATTCTGCCCTGTTTTGC
This sequence comes from Rhipicephalus microplus, assembly GCF_043290135.1. Taxonomy (NCBI): domain Eukaryota; kingdom Metazoa; phylum Arthropoda; class Arachnida; order Ixodida; family Ixodidae; genus Rhipicephalus; species Rhipicephalus microplus. The sequence continues at coordinate 8,882,334 of NC_134707.1, forward strand.
TTAAGTTAGCTGTTATGCCTGACAAAGTTGCACGATGGACCTTTTGGATGGATGGATGGATGGATGGATGGATGGATGGATATGGCTGTACCCTTTGTATCGGGCGGTGGCTAGCGCCACCAAGCCGTAATACTTAATGAACCAAAAACTAGATTTATTTTTTTCTTTAAAAACTGAGTTTGAGGATTCGTACTTCGCAGTGAAGAGTTTAATTTTCACTCGTGCTTTGACTTTAGCCACCAATCAGATAACCTCCTTCCAGTTCAGTCTACCCGCTTAGTCTATTTTGCCCTCCTTAACCCCAGTGCTTTGAAAAACTCTGCGATCATCCTGAACTATAATGTGAAGCCCTTTACAGAGCATTATCAAGTGTTCGGCAGTTTCTTCTTCCTCTCCACACGCACTGCATACCATGTCTACCCCTTCGTATTTGGCCCGATATGTCTTGGTTCACCGTACTCCCGTCCTGGCCTCAAACAGTAGAGAACTACCCCGAGTATTATCATAGATCCTTTCCTTGGCGATTTCCTGCTTAAAAGTTCGATAGATCTCTAGTGCGGACTTCTTAATCATGCCCATTCTCCACATGTCAGCCTCCGTTTCCTTTACTTTCTTCTTAACCGATAGTTATTTTTGGTTTGGCCACCTGCTGTTTTCTAAGTATTTACCAGTCAATTTCCTGGTTCGCTTCCTCCAATTTGTATCGACATTCTTCATGTACAAGTAGCTGAAAACCTTCCTAGCCCAACGCTCCTCCCCCATTTCTCTCAATCGCTTCTCAAATTTTATCTTGCTGCTAGCTTTCCTGCCCTCAAATGATGTCCATCCCATATCACCTTGTACTCCCTGATTTGGTGTATTCCCGTGAGCTCCTAAAGCAAGCTTACCTATTCCACGTTGCTTAATTTCTAATCTTGCTTGAACTTCTGATCTCATGCACAAGACCGCATTGCCGAACGCCAGCCCAGGAACCATGACCCCTTTCCATATTCCTCTCACAACATCATACCTATTGTAATTCCACAGTGCCCTATTTTCATCACTGTTGCATTCCTATTACCTTTAGTCGTCACGTATATTTGGTGTTCCCTCAGGTACTCGGTCCCATTGCTTATCCATGCGCCCAGATATTTGTTTTCGTCTGTTATCTCTAGCGCGACCTCCTGTATTCTAAGCTCACTACCTTCGTTGTCATTGAAAATCATGACTGCTGATTTACCGCAGATGTCCATCAATCTCTGCAAATCTTCCTTGTTGTTGGCCATTAGCACTATATCATCTGCGTACATTAATGCTGGTAGTGCCTGATCAATAAGTTTTCCTTGTTTGACTAAAGAGAGGTTGAAGCCCAGTCCACTTCTCTCTAATTTGGCCTCTAATCCTTGTGGGTACATCATGAATAATAAGGGCGACAGGCGACACCCCTAAGCCCCCCTTTTACCTCTGCAGGCTTGTATACCTGTTTTTCCCACTTTGTAACTACCTTGTTACCTTAATAGATATCCTTTAAAACATTAGTGACTACAAGTTCCATGCCTAGTGTGTCCAGTATTCCCCACAATTCCTCTTGAACCATGCTATCGTACGCTCCCTTGATATCCAAAAAATGCTAGCCGCAGGGGCCTGTGTTCCTTTTCTGCTCTTTCGATGCACTGCGTCAGTGAGAACAGATTGTCTTCCAACCTCCTGTGTTTCCGAAAGCCATTCTGCAGTTCCCCCAGCACCCCCTTATCGTCTATTCATGCCTGCATTCTTTCCTTTATAAACTGCATCGCCAGCCTGTAGACCACTGATGTCACTGTTATAGGACGGTAGTTGTTTTAACAGCTTTGTCCCCCTTTCCTTTATAGATCATGCTCATTCTGCTAAGTTTCCATCCATCGGGAACTTGACCATCGATTATTATTTTGCTCACTGCCTCTCTCAAAGCCTGCTTAGACTTCGGACCTAATGTCTTCATCAGCATAATTGGAATGCCGTCTGGGCCTGTTGATGTACTACTAGGAACCCTTTACTCAGCCCTTTCCCACTCTTGTTGTGAAAATGGAGCCATTGCACGACTTGATTCGTCCTCGTCTATTGTGGTGCATAAAGTAGTTCTTTGTTGAAATTTTGCTGTCACTTTTGTTCTTATATATTCAATAGCTTCGTCCCCTTCTAGCCTAGCACCTTGGGCTGTAGTTATAAATCTCTGCTCTAGGCTCGTCTCATTTCTTAGGGAGTTTAGATGGTTCCAAAATTTCGCAGCTGCCTTTCTATCTTTTTATGTACTTCTGCCAGCCACTGAGCTCCCTTCTTTCTAATCTTTTCATTGATCAGAAGGGATGCATCCCTTCTACAGCTTAGAAAGGTTGCCCATTTTCTTTCAACATCATCTGTCGGTTCACCCCGCTGCTTAGCATGTCTGTGTTCCCTAAAGGCTTCCTGACGTTTTGCTATGGCTCTCTTAACTTCCTCATCCCACCAACTTTTGTGTTTGTGTCTTCTTTTCCGGGGTGACTTGTCACGCGTCTTAGCAAGCTCTAGCTCAAAAAGTCTAATTAGATTCGTGTATGTCCACACTGTCTTATTATCCTACGTGATTACTTTCTCGATTTGTTTAGTGGCTATTTCAATTTGCCTTTCTGGATAAAATTTTTCCTGTAGTTGCTCATCTTGTCTCCTTCCCACTTTCACTCCTCTTCCAAAACTTAGCTTGATACGTTTGTGATCGCTACCCAGACTTCTGGAGCCACCTTCATCTATGTGCATTAATTCCCCTGAGCTTATCATACATCCTATGTGACATCAGTGCATAATCTATCGTCGACTGAAGCCTTCCTACCTCCCATGTTATTTGCCCTTCACACTTCTCGGTACTGTTGCAAATGATCAAATCAAGCCTTTCACACATATCCATGATCATTTTCCCTGTCGGGTCGGTGTACTCATCTATATCTTCTATGTGCGCATTCATGTCTCCTAGTATAATTATCTGGCACTCTCTTCCTAACTCCTGAATGTCCTTTGATATACACTCTACCATTGTCTGGTTTTCCTCTCTGGCCTTTGCTCCCGTCCACAAGTACACGAAACCAAGGAGTGTCATTTGACCTGTTACTTTCCCTTTTAGCCATAAATTTTCCTTGCAGTCCTGCTTGACCCTTTGCCAGTCTGTACTTTTATGAATGAATGCCCCAATACCATCCCCCTTTCTGCTGCCTTCTGTTCTATTACAATATTCCCACGCGTAGTCCGGATTGTTCGGAGGTTATTCCATGTCCCTGAGATGTGTTTCTACAAAACCGTATACCATCGGCCTTTCTTCCCTTAGCTGTTCTTCTATCTCTTCCCACTTCAGCCTGTTCCTACCACCCTGCATGTTAATATACCCTATGTCTGAATTGGCTCGGCGCTCGTGGCTACGTCTATTTATGCCCCGGACTCTACTTATCTTAGATATTGGTGCCACTTTGGAATCGTATCGGTCCATACCACCTGTCGAAGAGTCTCCCTGGTTGTTTTCCTCGTTACTAGCTATCTTGCACCCCGAAGGGCTCGCTTGCCCCCCAAAAAAGCTACTGCGCGTCCTGCAAGTCGCCAACCCACCTCATGACCTAGCTGCCCATCGAAGTGAATTCTGTCTCGTTGAAACCCCCCCCCCCCCCCACCTATGCACCTCTCTGTTTATTTCCACCACCTCAAAGCCTTTCTCTCGACTCATCCGCCATATGTCTTGGTTTGCGTTGACCACCGCTCTTTGCAGGTTGCTATCACGCACCGGTACCTTCGGTATCGTGCATATCACTACTTGTACCTTAGGAGAAGTGGCGCGCATGTCATCGACGCCTTTCGCCAGTGTGGCTGCTAGTCCTGCTGCATCTCCATTTATGACATCGTTTAAACCGCCTGAAAATATCACTAGGTTTCGTCTATCAGCTGTCGTTTTGAGCTTTGCGCTTGCTTGCCTCATGACCGCTTCCAGCTTGCGTCCTGGGAACGCCCCTACTGCCACCCTCTTGTCACCTCTTACCCTCTCTTTGATGGCTTCTGTGCATCAATTTAAATTTGAGTCCCCGGCGATTATCACATGCTGCGACTTTTCAGCTGGAGCGTTCTGCACCTGGGGGCTACTTGCACCTGTGACGCCGGCTGCTTTATTCCCTCCCTGCCCCACCACTACCTCGCTGAAGCTGGGCCTTGCGACAGTTGAACCGGCTAAACCTGTTTTTTCCAAACTTGCTTGCTTTTCCTTCTCCACCGTTCTGTTTGCCGGTTCCCTACTGTTCTCTCGGTAGGTCGCTTCTTTGTTCAGCTTTGCTAGCGCTTCCTCGGCGGACTTCAGTCTTTCTCCCATTGCCCTCGTTTTCTCTTGCTCTGTCGCCAACTCAGTCTCGAGGTTGGCGATTCTCATCAGCAGTTCACTCTGGGCAACCATCATTTTCTTCATTTTTTCCTCGACCTCACATTGCCTACACTTTGCGACAGCCTCTTCTCCATCCGCTTCTACGCTTGGGTCCACTTTCAAACCCACTCCACATCCTGAACACTTTACAGTCTGTTTAACCATTGACACCAATTGTCCCTATACTCGATAATTACTAAACTCGAGCCCTGCACTACGAAAAAAAAGAAAGTCTAAGCTCCACTAGGAAAATTTGCGTGTTCAATGTACGCGCACCTCCCCCACGGGGTGGCAAAAGAAAAAAAAAACAACAAAAAATTCAAACACACACACCCGCACTAACTAATAAATACCTGGTGACTGGCCCCCGAAAAAGCCGTATCATAAAATAAGTGCTACGAAGATTTCAACCGCTGCCTTATAATTATAAAGACAAGCTCAAAACATGCAAAAACACTTATCTGCGCAGTCGATCCGGAGCGCTCAAAAAACACGTCCATCCACCGTGACTGCCCGAACCGAACGATAGGTACAACGATAGGTACAACGATAGGTACAACGCTCCTAGCGGCGAGAGTGAAAGAAAAAAAAACGCGGTAGCTTTCCAGTCGACGCGACAGCGCGAGCGTTTGTGCGTTCCTCCGCATACGAGGCCTCGGAGATGGCAGGCGGGCAGGTTTCGGAGCCTACGAGCAGCCTAAAGTATTTTGAGGTGGAGGCTGCCGTCAGTGTTTCCACTGCACATTCGCGAAAGACACCCGTGAAAAAGTTCCATTCCATACCCTATAAAGATGGGGGACACAGCTAGAAACACAATGCGTTGTAGAGATTCAATGAAAAGAATTAGGCCACTGATACCAGCAGACAGACGTTTGATCAGTTGTTTGTATCTATAGAGTTACATACACTAGACAGAAACTCTGACGTTATGTTCTACGGGAACTGCTACACATGGCGCTTCAGCGAGCATGGGAATGATAGGTAGTACACAAATTTGTCTAATCTACGTACTTTGAACTCTGTTTGTCTTCGCATGACTTGCAGCCGCTTTGTCCCGAGACGACAATCAACACAGGTTTAGCAGTTGCGCTTTCAACACCTTGATATTTTAAGCTCACCGATCCAAATCGGGTCACGAAGTTCAAAACGGTCTGTTATATTTCGAAACAAAACCAAAATACTGCAATGGAAAAAAATAAAAAATGCGTTCGAAGCCCGCAAGCAGGAAGACTAGGCAAATTCATGTACTAACCATCATTCCCATGGTCACTGAACGATGGCAGCGCCAGAGTCTATTTAATTTTAGGACACTCTATGGGTCTATCCGGATTCCCAGAAAAGGCAAGCGGGGGGAGGAAGAGACAAAAAGTTAGGTGTATATATTATATTAGGAAGTTCGTGAGTATAAAGCGGCAGCAGCAAGCACAGGACCGAGTTGACTGGCGGAACATGGGAGTGGCCGTTGTCCTGCAGTAGGTGTAATGATGTTGACGACGATGATGATGATGGGTTTATCTTTGTAGAAGCCTTCTTGCCATTGTTAAAGTGGTAATACATGAATTCCAAAACCACACCTTAAAATGAGGAGCAGAAGTGCCCAGGAATTGACAGAGGTGCGCGTGCCATGATCTGTGCTCGATTAGACTATGCTAGACTCTCTGGGTGTGGGAGCCATGGCTGACCTTGCGGAAGTGCAGGCTGAAACTGACGGGGCGTGGTTATCTACTACAACGGCCCCCTTTAAACGGTTTAGCTGTGTATGTCATGTACTGTGGTGACGCTCTCGACACTTGCCACGTGGGATCGGAAACACTACTTTGAGCTACTTTGAGTTTCATTTTCAGATGACAAGCATCGACAGCAACATCACTGGACGCCTTTGAACTAACGTGCCAAAGTTGACAAAGAGTATTTGGTCAAATATATTTCTACCCATCTAAACACCGGCCAATTCATCATCATCATCATCATCATCATCATCATCATCGTCGTCATAGTCATAGTCATAGTCATCGTTATTATTATTTTTATCATTATTACAAATATCATTATCATTATTAGCATCATCATCAACCTGACTGCGTCCACGGCGGGACAAAGAACTTTCTCATGTTCCGCCAGTCAACTCGGTCCTGTGCTTGCTACTGCCAATTTACACCCGCAAACTTCTTAATCTCATCTGTCCACCTAACCTTCTGTCTCCCCCTATCCCGCTTGCCTTCTCTAGGAATCCAGTTAGGGATGGCAAGCGGGTTAGGGGGATAAAGAAGGTTAGGTAAAATACTTGAGTTTCATTATTTCTGTTTATGGAAATTTGTATATCTCGTGTAGAAGTCGGAATTAGAGACAATATGTAAATAAGCCCCGCTGTTAAATGCTGACTTAGAACTTCCAGTACATTAAAAAAAAGGGCGTGCAAGCACGGAATGAAGAAGAAAGTCAGGACAGCACAAACGCCTAACAACTAAAGGTGTACACAACTCCAGAACAGAAAGAAGGCGCGAAAGCTTACCTGCGCATGCCTATGCACCTGGTGCAACCCTTTCCTAGTGCAACCCTTTCAACCTGGCACACGTGAGGGTCTACGTGAAAGGTAACTGTTGAAGTATGTGGTTTCATCTTCATGCAAATTATTCGACGATTGGCTCCCGCATGGGCCACCGCTATTATCAATATAGCAGGCCTCAATCATAAGACGTGCTTCTTCATTCCTTTGCTGGTACAAACTTAGAGTTGGCTGTCTGTTATGTCTGGTAAAGATTTCCGTCAACGAGTATCGAGCTCCATAAAATGAACATGACTATTTACGCTTAAGATATGTTAATGTTAGGCTCATACAAAAAGGCTAGCATTCGTGGAATGGCTGATTTGGGGAGTCGGTGATTCATAATTACTTGAAATACGAGCAAGTAACGTAAACAAGGACAAAGTTAGTCCTTGTCTGTGTAACGCGCTCGTATTTCAAGCAATTAGTGGAATATCAGAATAATAGGTGATACTGGATCGCTGTTTTAGTTCTTTTGATTTACGCTCAATGCTGATGTTTTTTGGTCAAAGCGTTCCATAGATATTTCATTTTTAAGATCTGTACCACCGCGGAAGCGACTGAAGTGTCGAGCAGAGTTACTCTGAGAAAAGCTCTAAGAAGCTTCAAATAAACTGTTAAAAATAAGTCCTTGCCAATAGGCAATACCGAGCGTCACGTTTTAAACCAGCAAAAAAAATTCTATGTTCAAAATTTCATCGCTTTCTTCACTACGATGCATTGCACACCTAAGGTAGCACCATAGCACATGTCCTAACGAGCCTGAGCGAGTACCAAAACGTCATGATGTGGGGTCTCGACATCATCACTTGCTGTGTCATATAAGGATAACGAAGCACGTGAACATACAGAAATATCCGAGATTAGTAAAAAGAAAAGCGATTAATGTAGACTATGTTAACGGCCCTGGAGCTCTCCATTTTCCAGCTGTGGTATGAAAACACAGGACATTGATTCATGGCGGAAATTAAACACTCAGACATGCCAATGCAACAATCCTCGATAGAATAGAAAATGCTTTGAAGCTTACGCTACGTTGGTCCTTATGCTATCCTCACTGCAGCGGGAAAGCCGGTACTTGTTAGTGCCTCCTTCTTCATAACTCATTAGGAAACCAAGTTTCCAAGCGCAGTCACCAGATTCCGTGGGATCATGTCGTGCTCCAAGCCTGCGTAGCAAGATTTGCGAACTGGCTCTGCATGCCAGCCGGAAGCAGGCTGAAATAGCACAGGCTTGAAGAATAAAAACCTGTTACTTACAGGTGGGCAATCTCGTGGGCCATCACGTACACTCCGTCATAGGATAAAGCGACATCCTCGCCAAGAGCCACTCGGCGAACTGTGCACACTCCACCGACATTGGCAAGCCCTGTATTGGAGATAGTGGACATTTGTCCCTACCGGATGGGCGATATAGGAAGCTGGAAGTGATCCATTTTAAACAGTACCTAAAAGGCAAAGTCTAAAAAAGTCTAAAAGTCTAAAAGGCAAAGGCCTAAAAGGCAAACAACGAATAATAAATAGGGTCACCAACTCTTCGATGAAGAAAGTCGAGACGGGTAGGCGCGAAATCAGGTTTATTTATTGCGGTGTCTTTCATGCCAACCTGTTGCTTTTTTTAGGGGCGAAGCCCCTACGCCGAGCGTCGTATGTCTCGTGTCGTCGTAGTGGTCATAGTGGCCAGTTGCATTGCATTGCATATCAATAGAAACGGTGTCACGGCATATCCATGGAGGGAAGGATGATGAATGGGGTGAAGCATCCGTCAGTCCATCCACCCGTTCGTTCGTGCGTCTATCCGTCCGCTTCACCCCACTCGTCATCATTCACCTCGTGGATACATTGTGGTTTTTTTTTTAGATGCGGAGCATCTTATACTCGCGCCTTGTAGTGCGCCGTCCGCGCCGCTTCTCGAACATTCGACAGCTGACGCGCGCGCATGCGCCGTCGCCCACTCTTCCACCATCTGTGCATCCCTTCCTCCTCTACACACCGCGCGCGCTTCACTCCTCCACCATCTGTGCACCCTTCCTCCTCTACACACCGCGTTCGACATCTACAATTCTCCTGATTCTCCAGTGGACGCGCATGTGGCGTCGCGCTTCGAGAACATTCAACAGCTGACAGTGCATGCGCCGTCGAGCTGTATATATACTCAAGGTCGGCGCTCGCTCGCTCAGTTGCCGCTCGTCGGTTGGTTTGTACGGCGCGTCGACGTCCAAGGTCGCGGTGAAAGGAATTCCAACGAATCCACAAACACAATGATCAACGTCCCTTCGACCAGCGCCGCTGTTTCGCATACGTGTGTACGTGTTCACTCATTTAACACCCCCTCCTACAACCACGTTAACCAATTTAGCCATCGACCCAAGTAAGTCGCAATTTAACACCCCATTTCACAACCACGTTAACCAATTTAGCCATCGACCCAAGTAAGTCGCACTTTAACACCCCGTTAACCAATTATATGGTCCGCATCCTCCTCAGTGTTCCCCCAAGGGAAGCTGCGGGCAATTTTTTTACAGTTGCGGCCTCTCGAATCACTTCAACTGGCTTCATGTTGTTCACTACACTTCCTCTTGCTGTATAATGTATTCGTAAAAGTTGTCGCACTTCACGCGAAAGTTCAGCTGAAGCGGCTACAGCCTCTAGTGGCCATCGCTACCTTCTACAAGATAGCTTTGTGAGTGCGATTTGTGCCGGCTTCGTGTTCTTTAGCGTGAGGCGCATGTTGTATAGCGCGCGTTATATCACATAAAAGTTTCCAACTGAACAGTCCGGAACGAATCTGGGAGCTGTCCAGACAAGGACGGCGTGGAACTCGGGAAGGCACACGCAAAGTTGGGACAGTCCCACAAAATCTGGGACGGTTGGCAACCATAACAATTGAACGTCTTGCGGTTCACTGAAGACGCTGAAGCAAAGCCCTGAAGCAAAGCCCTTCGCTGAAGCAAAGCCATGAAGAAGGCGTTCAAGCTTCCACTGTGTATCACTATTTCTTCCCATCCTAACGAAGTACGAGGCAGCTCAGTTTGTTGCACTTCCGCAGTTTTCCAGAGGTTTTTGTGCCTCATTTAGTGACAGGATGCGTGTAATAATGTACAAATTTTGGTTCTCAAAATACAGCGTCCTTTTCACCTCTACTTAGCAGTTATATTAGCCTGTTTGTTACAAGGCTTTTCGCGTTGCTGTTTTGCTAGAATTTGCTTCAAGTGCTGGACCATTGTTTCGAAGAAGTAAAACAACGCGACTCCTCCCCAAAGTTGTAGTCTGTGGGATTCAAACTCGATAAAATATTACTCACCCAGAATCATGCAGACTTAGAATCATGGCTCAATCTGCGTCTGTGTGAGTCCGAGTGGTTGGACTCTCGAGTAAGTTCGCCGAATGAAGGCTGTGGGTCACATAGATGCCACATAACGCAATGTTCTTGTGTGAAACTCTCCCCACGTTGCTGTTTGTGGCATATACGGATTGTTGTTTTAGGGAAGTTACAACACATCTCCACAATCTGCGTTTGTATGCAACTTCTTGTGGCTCGTTAACTGGTCTGTTCATCTCCCACTCGACGTCCATCGTGCCACAGGTTTTATCAGTCAGTTTTTGAGCCAGTTTGTCTGCTACCTCATTATAGCCCCGCCGCGGTGGTCTAGTGGCTAAGATACTCGGCTGCTCACCCGCAGGTTGCGTGATTGAATCCTGGCTGCGGCGGCTGCATTTATGATGGAGGCGGAAATGTTGTAGGCCCGTGTGCTCAGGTTTGGGTGCACGTTAAGGAACCCCAGGGGGTTAAAATTTCCGGAGCCCTCCACTACGGCGTTTCTCATAATCATATGGTGGTTTTCGGACGTTAAACCACACATATCAATCAATCATGCTACCTCATTACATGGAATTGAGGAGTGGGCGGGATGCGAAACAAATAGATCTCTCGTTCCCATGATTTATATGGAAGCATACGCAGCGCCTTTGGTGAAATGGTCGTTAGCGTAGTTGTACTAGTCTGTCAGCTAGCTACTACACTTTCAGCCGAGATGCCGGGCCCCACTAAGGCAATGGTCACCTACTCTGTCGCTTCTCTTTAATGAAGTACAAGACTACCCGCAGGATATGTGCAAATTATAACTATTCAAATATTTGTCGTTCATTATTCTCGCAAGCACGATGCGGACGGACAACGAAAACAACACTTACCAGCCACGTTCTTTTCTAGACCTTCACCTTTTGTGGATGAGATGTCTCGCCTGCGAGAAATGATGAAATTTGCACAAAAGTGAGGGCAGCATTATAGCATAAAAGACATTGCTTAAAGAACATGTGAGAAAAGAAACAACATAGTGACAAAATATTGTGGTGATATTGCGATGGTAACTGTTATGCGCACTCTCCTGCAGACTCAGACACTCACACTCGCTCAACAATGAGGTGATCTACAGTCGGTGTACTACTTAAGGAGTAAAGAGAGGCCCCCGCCTAGACGGCAGAAGCTCGCCAGCAGTCGCTTCCACGACCACAGAAATAGTCCGGCTCGAAGACTCGGCAATGCTCTATAAAAGCGCTTGTGTTAGTCCAGTCCATCTTCTTTGTGTTCGTCTTTTAAGCGGTGCGCAATGACGTATCAATAAAAAAAACCACCAACTCATCCAAGAAAGTGTCCTTCTAAGTTCTATAAAGATGGTCTCGCTGACACTCGGGCTTATGAGGTCAGTTTAGGGTGCAATCCTATTGGTGCAGGCTTGAGTGTGTCGAGAATTCAGGAGGAAATCCTGCGGGCTTCTTAATTCGTATCGAATAATAGGTTCGTGAAGATCTTTTTAAGTAATGACAAAGCCCGGTATTTTTAGTGAAAAATGTAGAGAAATATTGCTGGTTCCACTATTCACTTAGTCGTCTTTGATCTATCCAGCTTTCGGACATTTGTTAGAAGTTACACATTTTGAGTGAGCCCGTAGACTTACGACGATGCGCCTCATGTCTAGTAAAACAAACAACAACAACAAAAAACACGTCAGTAATAAAATATTTCCGTCCTTACTCACCCTGTCATAAGGTACACGGTGTCGGGGTTTCCTGGAATATATCCCTGTTTGTATTGTTCTTCCAATTTATTGATCGTCTCGTACGCCTCCAAGGTGCCTAAAATGACACTAGCGAATGTGTCACTCTGGAATTGAAGAGAAGTATTTTAGGCATACTGTTTGTGCACGCTATAAAAACGCTGTGCTGCCCATGTCAACTCGAAACGTGACAGGACGCAACTGTATACAGTACAAAAAAGGAAGGCACTCAACTCTTGCAGCTTTAGGTTCTTTCAAGCTGACAACACTTATACACACAGACGTGCATTCACTGGCGCTATCATAGAAACACGTGACAACTTTTCGCTATGAGCCTTGCCTTCGTCAAAGGGAAAAACGCTGACTTCCCATGATTGTGTTATATGCCGATTGGGGTGAAAATTTAAAGATACTCTGCACAAGGCCAGTGTATCGTAACACTGTGTATCTCCAGCTTAGGTCGTATAAATTAGGGTGCTTTTCAAAAATTTTTCGCAGATATGAAGACATATTTATGCAGCTGCAGACGTAAAGAGTACAGATGTACCATAAAAGACTGTGTTTAAAGCAAGTAATTAAAATTAGGCGAAAAAAGGTGTGTTCTGACTAAAAAAAGATTTAAAGGTGTTTAATGTTGAGTTTCGCTTACCTTACTCATTGTTACACCGACCAACTTGAATTTAATGGTAGGCATTCTCATCCCAAGAAATCTCAATTGCACCTGCAACGAATACACCGTGAAATATAGTGAATGTTTACACACTGCTGACAGGCAACCTGAGCAGATGCTAATGTACTGTGTATAATGTTTCCACATTTAAAGGATTTGAGTACATAGCCGTCAATATCTTGGGAAGCACTGAATTCAATATGATATCAAAAACCTCCGGTTAATTGCGAACATGTATCGGGCACAATTACTGTTTTTGGCATGGATGCCTACTGCGCTCTGTTGAAGTGCCCTCCCTCCAGGAAAACACAGAGCGGCATAAACCAAACTTAGCCCTTGTTCTTCAGCAGGTCCCTCCACTCAATACCACCTCTCAACTAAAGGAAGTCGATGACACTTCATTCTGTCCCATTGAATAAGGCAGCATTGTATATGAAGGATAGGCACATGGTCGCCCATTGATATGGTCAGTCCTGAGTATACGCCCCTACTTTTCAGTTATGGTGATACTATTGCAACAAGGTGACAAATAGCAACCTATTGTGACATTGCACTTTGTCAACAACAAAGTTATTCATACACAATAAAGTAACTCATACCAGACAATACGCTGCTTGTATGTTTGAGAAACTTAATCAGTGAAAGATAACCTATACCTGTTGTGACTCCTGACGAGCTTTGCGGTTCGAGAACACTCTAATGCTTAATATTTATTAAGTTTTTAATTTTAAGAAAAATGTTGACCACTGTTTGCATGGACATAAGCGATATGTGACAGTGATGAGTAGAACTCGAAAACAGTAGTAAGTAAAGGAAGGTTTTTCAGTTGCATTTGCCGGTGTCCCGAATATGTATTATATATATATATATATATATATATATATATATATATATATATATATATATATATATATATATATATATATATATATATATATATATATATATATATATATATATATATATATATATATATATATATATATATATATATATATATATATATATATATTATGAAGTCTTGGTTTGGAAGACCTTTATTAGGCCCGAGGAACCGGCAGCCGACAGCTGAGATGAACAAACCAAGATGATGAGGCTACGTGACAACGATGAGGATGCATGAGCAACACATGATAATGATGATAATGTACAGATGAAGAGGATTGGTATACTAAATGACCACAATATATATATATATATATATATATATATATATATATATATATATATATATATATATATATATATATATATATATATATATATATATCGCAATATAACAACACGACTTATTAGATTAGTAAAGTATTTTAGTGTATATTAAAATGTATATTAGTCAACCGTGGTTTCTTTGCTTCAGAGCTCTTTTACATGTCCTGCCAACCATACTGTGCCCCGCGTGTCGATGCGCAAGGAAATTTGAAACTTGTATATTCATGCACCCGTCACATGTCGGTCATGTCAACACAAGGTTCTGACAGATTACCATTTTTTTACTTTGATTGTCCTAGCTGCTATACCGAGAGTTCATCACGTGAGCCTATAAAAGCGGCTGCATTGTATCATACCTACTTACTCTGACGAAGGCCGTGCCACGGCCTAAACTTTAGGAAATACGATCCTTTTCTTATGTGCTATCTGCAAGTTCATTCAATATAGAAAATACCCGGACCTGTCGTGCCTTCCCTTCAAGTTCTATATATATATATATATATATATATATATATATATATATATATATATATATATATATATATATATGTACCATACATGTCTAATATATATGTACATTCTACTCAAAAAAAAAAGAGAATGCATAAAAGCTGAAGTATAAGAAGGAAAAGATCCAAGTCTTACCGCATTTATCATGACCCCAATATAAAGGATCAATTTAGTTTCTGAAGCAAAATTTTGGTTGTGCTCTTCATCAGATATTACGTGAACTTCAACCGTGAATTCAAGCACTGGTCGTCTGGTAGTCGTCGTAGTCGTTCTGTTAGCCGGTGGAACTGAAGAAAGTGATAAATAGCAACCTATAGACCTCCTAATTACAGCTCCTCCAAATTGACCTCCCTACGACATATCAAGGGTCATAGACTGTAATCCATCTACGTTGTTGCTCTAGCGAATAATGTAGGCAGAACTTTGCGCCTCGAAACTTAAGTGCTAGAGACATGCTCCGCGTTAAATTATCTGAAGCATTCCTAAGTTTAGAACTGACGGTGGTTTAGAACATTCTATTTCAGATCTCTAGCTTCATTATATGTAAGTACTTGGCTTAATTACGCCATGTAAAATATATCATGCTTGTTAATTACGATGTGCGAAATTTTCTGGAGGAATTCTCTGAGAGAGCTTGTTCATTTTTTAGACATAACCGGATGAATTCAGCAGGCACTTAGGCCAGAAAAAGCATAAGGAACATTATGTGTTGTTTTTTTAAGTGTGGTGTGTTAATTACAATATAAATTAAAATGAATAAAAGTCAACAAAGATCACCATTTTCGTTGGTGGCATCTAAACCCCAAACGTTCAGGTGTTGTGGGCTCGAATTTCATCAACGAAAGAGATGAATTTTCGTTTGTTACCTTACTTCGCTTTGCTTTGTGGCGTACTTAGGCCACCATTCCGAAAGGTAATGATATCTCTTATAATTTTCTTGGATTGATTTCCTGTTAGATTGATTTGGCTTTGCTGATTGATTACCTTCTAGCACAGTGGTTAAGTGGTTTTGTTGTGATCTTGTTGGATGCTATAACAAGCTGAATATGACTGCTTGAATTCTTCACATCTACTCATGATTATGCGGGGAACCTTGTATGCCTGTTAATCCTGACAGGATCATAACTACATTTACATAGCGAATAAATTAGCACCAACACGAGAAGAAACGTGCCATTCGACGACTTCTTTTGCGTTAAATTTAACTATAACGTTGTTGTACCTACAACGTCAAATGAATGTCACTCTTCCACATTAGACTTGTCAGTGCCAAAGATTGTCAAAAGTAAGTTGAGAAACTATTGCAGAGAGTTTAAAGTGACTAAATATTTGTGAGCCCAAGTTTTCACAGGAGCCTCTATACTTGTCGACGACAAAACTTATCTTCAAAGCTGGAGGACAAAAGTCCGCTTGTCGAAGCGTTGAATTCGTGAACACTCTGGGTTCAAAATTTGCGTTTTCATATTTTCAAGCTTACATCTTCCCCTAACTGTCTTCCCCGGTCTGCGTTTTCACATACGAGCTGTAACACGTGGGAAAAATTATAGCCCAGCAGATGTAAAACTAACGGTGATGACTTCCAGGGCGGATGACTTGAATGTTTCTACTTGATACTTGATGGCGTCGTGCTGAAAAAAAATATGACGAAATCTAAAATCTCAAAATGAACACTTAAGCAGCTGATGCCGTCAATGCACTTAAAATTTGACTACACTACAGCAAATTTGGTAAATAAAAAGAACAAACTTTTGTAACGACTCTTGTAAACATTCTCAAATTTAATTTGCATCATTGCGCTTATCAAACTATTTCCGTGGTATTGTATTCATAGCGAGTTCAACTTTTTCTGTTTTCATTACAATCTTCATGACTTCTTCAAGGGAGCTATACTTTCACGCGAGCCCTGCTAGGATATTGTTTTTGCTATACGCTATGTGCAGGTCTACTTAAAAAAAAAACCACGAAGTTGCCATCTTATCAGCAGCAACATGCACTAAAGTTCATGGGTTCTTTCATTAAAAACACTGCAATTTTTTATATAATGGCTAAATCAATGGGCTTCAAAAGTTTTTATAGTGATCTAGCAAGTCATTTTTCAGGTTTTCGTATGCAATAAGATTGTGGCACATGTTCAAGAAAAGAGAAATAGCCTTCTTTATGCATGCTCTCATCCAATCATGTTGGCAGAAAGCTTGGTGACATTTTATATTGACTATTAAGGCTTCCGAAATTTCTAACACTTTACAAATGGCTGGCAAGAGAAGCATGCTTTGATGTAAGTATTACCATCTGCTTCAGGATAATACCGCGAATATGCTCCGATGTTGATGAAGCTATCTTTTATTTCTTCAACTTCATATAGGCTATGAAGCACATGGCCTTGTGCTGAGCGTTCTCCTTCAGGTATTGGCTTGATTCTTAGCTTGCTGTTGACAACGCCTTCCTGCCGAAAACGGGTAAAATGATTATTTCAAGTATTTTTTTGCTGCAGGACAACTCAACGAACAACATAACAGGTGAATAGCATTTTTTTCTTCTAAAAGCGCGAAGTGTACTTTAACTGAAACTGGTAAAAAGAGAAAAAAGTTCAAAAAGACCATAAGGTTGGGTCTGCTACAATAATTTTTCGCCAGGTGGTGATGTCACAAGAACATCTCAAACCTATATCGTGACTAAAATATGCATAGCCCGCTATTCTCAGCATCGGGGAGAAAAATTTGGGTTTCACTGTTATAGATTGGAACATTTCATTTGGACTTGAATTAGCTCGTTTAAAAAAGTCTAGGCATGTTCGACGAACAGTCTGAAAAATTTTGTGCGTATGTATACTATGAGCTTAAAAATTCAAGAGTTGTTCGTGTGGTGTTACTCTGTTTATCAAAAATAATCATTTGAAGATTTTGTTGCGTTTCTAGACAAATTGCACTCAATTTATTGAAATAATTCTTGGAATATTTGAAAACATGGCAGAGCCTTTGAAGAATGCTGGTACGAATAGTATTTTTTAAATTCTGGACTTTTAATGTTTAGGTGGCGAAATATTATTTAGACGTAGCTTCAAACATAACGTGTATTTTGTGCACTGCATGTCAAGGCTTATGCACCCTTAACTAAGGGTGGAATCGTTAGCTGTCGGCAAGCATTAGGTGTAATTGGTACTGGCACCATAATGGAGGTTTGCTGTTTAATGCTGATTCAAGACAAACCAGGGAAGTTTGATAAAAAAACACAATCTATGGTGACGTAAAAAAGCATGCGAATCATTGTGCTTGAATAATACTTTTCGAAGGGCTGTGTCTTGCGCATTTTTATTCTGAAAACATAGTAGACTCATAAGAAACAACTTACAACGTGAAGGGTGCCATCCGTATGATCTACCATAAGAGATGATTGCTCATTGAGGTCGTGGTACAGCTTGCGTCGTATAGAGGATGTGTCGACCTGTCGAAGTTAAGACACGTAATTAGGACTCAGAAGTCATCATGAAACAAGTCTGATAGATGCAAGTCCGTACAGAGAAATATAAAATTTAAATGGTACAAGCATTAGCAATATACAAAGCTACACAAAACGTCGTATGAACACTCAGCTGTGCATGTAGCTCAATTTGCCTTTTGCTCGACTTTAATCTTCTGACAATGTTCGCGGTAGCATTTTGCAGCCAGCAAGCGACTCGAAGTGTTGCTGCGAAGAAGAATCACTTTTGCGGGCCAGGAAGGCTCACCGCCGCATTCTGGATTGTCCCTTCACTCAACGCTTCACCTTCACTTGAGAAAGCCGATGGAAGCGCCCTCGCTAGGCAAGGCAAGTCACTGCATATCGGCGATAATGTGGTGCGATTCTCGAGCAGCGCAGCGTCATGTTCATTTGAGCAGCGGTGCAGTGCTCAACTTTGTCAAGGGAAGGGTGAAAGTCGAGTCGAGGAGCGTTTGTGAGTGCGGGGGTTAGGGTTTTCAACCTAACAACATTAAGAGATGTTATGAGTGTGAAAAACGGAGATAACGTTTATTCACTGTCTAATGTCATAAAAAATACAGGTCGTAATTGGAAGACACCGAAATAGGCTATTCTTTCCGGTGATATGACGACAGTTGCGGGGAGTGCACCCACTTGGAAAATAATAAAATGGAAATAATACGCATTATTCACTTGGCAATGCATACTAGGGATACACAGTGCATCACACCGGCAGCCTAAGAAAACACTATCACAACGAAAGCTTAGATGCATTTAGGACACCACAAAGGTTTCTTTGTGGCTAGCAATGCGCGTCAGTTTGATGTGGCTGATAACCTACATAATAAAATACCCGAGTCAGGTCAGTCAAGGCACAAGCACGGTGGCTAGTGAATACGAGGATTGATACGTTGCAAACGTGCATTGACGCGTTTAAAAATAGTGTGTAAGGCCCATACACAGCATAAGTGACATACGTGATGCTTCATTCTGTTAACAATTGCCTGCGAAGTGACTGAGCCTTTGTTTCAGGAAAGAAGCTTCGGGGCAGTTGGCTCTACCGAAACGGCAACGCATCCGTTTGTATTCTGTACCGGCTTTTGTGAGAAACAGTGTACGTGTCTGCCCTGAAAATGAGGAAATAGAAAAATGTCTTCTCTCATGACCATTTCACGTCAAACTGCGCGATGTGCAGTGTCGTGCTACTTCACTCAGTGAGCGTTGAAACAGATGCTCGAAGAACTCGGAAGTTTGGTCAAATAAATGTTTGTTATAGTAATATTGCGTACCATTTGTCGATGAATAGTTGTTGCATCTCATAGAAAACAATCAACAGCGCACATGTAGGCTTCGTAAATATGAGCGTAAGCCTATTGCGTAAGCCTATTGACTTTACTTTTGCTGCTCTGTCAGCTGACATATTAAGCAAGACATTTTAAAATAATTCTGGAAGGTTCGAGCAAACCTCCTTTCAATAGCTTGAAATGTTTAAATGTTGTGTTCACTGAACACATATATTATTCTTTTACAATATGACATAAGGATCGCTGTGTATGACGTCAAACTTACGAAATATGTGCACTTTTTAGTGTCTTGTTGTGGCACTCAATACGTCATTCAGCGGCACTACTGTGATTTAAAATCCTTAAAACATGACCTTTAACAATCACCCTAGTAACAATGCGATCAACATAATTTCAGCTTCATCCCTGACTGCTTAGATTTTATTTCGCTTTCTTGTTATCCTCTTCCATTGCTGTGTAATTGGTTATTGATGCTAATACATACCTCTCCTATATATTTAAAGCCATTGCTGTTTTGCCGATTTGATCACCACTATACGACTGTTAAGGGCCACATATTAAGGCAGGGAATAACGCGATTACACGACGCTATTAGTAAGACGTGTATTGGGTTTGTGCTTTGAGTAGGCATGCCATCACCTTCAAGGCCAAACTGCCGAGATGTTAGAACACAGACATTTGATTGGAGCAGGACTGATATTATCCATAGAATTACTACCCCCTAAAATCCTTAGCAAAACTCTGCGATGAGACAACATACACCAATCCCAATCGTACCTTGAACCGAAGGACAGCGCAAAGGTAGCCAGGATTATTGTCCCAATGGTGACAATAGGGATGCTTTGATTGCGCTATAAACCAAACGAATCTAACATCATGAGAGTAGCTGTTGTAGGTGTTTTAGGAGGACGTTGCTTGCCTAAATGTTTCCTTGTTATAATAGAGGTTATTTGCGCTGAAACATTTTTTGGAGTCACAACCTAGGCACAACGTGGGTAGTAATAATATTACCAGGGGTTATACGTCCCGTAACCATGATATGGTTACGAGACAGGGGCGCAGTCAGGGGGTGGCACACCAAACACGTAACCCCCCCCCCCTTCCCCCAAATTTGTTCTCGCCACGGCATAGAAAGCAAAAAATGGCTATTTATGGGAGTGTCCCTCCAGAAATTAAGGTGGTGCCCCCGAAAAAAAAATTCTCGCTACGCACCTGTTACGAGAGATGCTCTAGACTCCAGAAATTTCGACCATCTGGTGTTCTTTAGCGGGCACTGACATTGCACAGTACGCAGGCTTCAATCATTTTGCGTCCAGCTACATGTGGCTGCAGCAGCCGGAACCGAACCCGTAACCTAGCCACTGTTCCACTGATGCGGATAGACGACATGAATAACATGCCGGCCTTTATTTTTCTCCTTGATCTTCTTCGCGAGTTGGATTGGCTGGCTGTGAGCCCTGAATCTTTGTTCTTCTGTGATGACGACAGACCCGATGGCAATGTTTTATTTAATGTTTTACATGATTATTTTCACTTATGCAAGAATGACCTTGCGGCGGAGCCAGATATCAAGTACATGCAGAAAAGAAGTGATGTGGCTACTCACTGTTTCGGTTTCAAGTCTGTCTCGAGTGGCTGTGACGAATAGCAGGTGTTCCGCCAGCACATCACTTCTTTCAAGGTTCAGAGTGATGGCGTCATTAATACGAAGAGCGAGATTGCCTGCAGTCGACCGTTCTTCTATGATTGTGGGGTATACCAGATATTCCAATCCTGGATGCAAATTTTCGTATAAAAACGCCATTTCGCGTTGGAATAATCAGAGACATGTACGCCGCAGTTATGCGACAGACATGTATTTTAAAGCTTAATAACTTTCCATAACTTACGTGCCGAGGAATACAACGGTAGGCATAGAGACAAGATTAGTGCAATCATATTGCGTCCGATCTACTTTCTGCTCTCTGCAGCTGTGCCTAGTAAACGTATACAGACATTTCGTTTCTACAATCTGTGAGGTGCCATTAGAAACTTGCCGCATGCAAGTGTGAGCTCACACACAGACGAAAAGTTCACCGACGTGTCGCCAATTGGGTGACAACATTGTGCTTTGGTGCAAATGATCTACAGCCAAAAGAAAATTGGGGAAATCAACCTTTGTCGAGCGGGAGGGCTTACAAATATCGAGACATTTGAATGTCTCGCAAGCGTCACTGGGGCAGTGAAACTGGCGGCTTAGCAGGCGAGCGGGCCCAGCTGACGAGCGCTGACGCCGACTGCGCATGCGCGGCACGCTGACACATCTAGTGCTTTTGCGGAGTGAGCCTCTCATCCCAGTCTTCTCAGCGAAGCGTGCGCAGTGGACGAACTTCCCAGCGTTTTCGAACCAAAGCCTCTGCTCGATTGACAGCAACCTCAAAGTTGCTCAGCTGGTGACACAGACATACTCTCCGCTGAAGTCAGTACAGAAGAAGTGGTGACGTCGGCTTCTCATGGCACAAAAGCAGTTCGGGACACAACTGACAAACCGATAGGTGGTTCGCCCCACCCAGTGCCTTCCAGTCGTTGTGGGTGTGGCTTATTTGAGGGAAGTGCCGGAACAGCGTGAGGTGAATTCTGCTTTAATGCGCCGCGTCGAAGAAGGGGCTGAACGGTGGGGCACCGGCAAAGAAATAATGGTTCTTGGCGACTTAATCGAGCACATGCAGCCGTCAGACGGGTTTACTGGCCACAATGATGACCTAGTTCAAGTGCTCGGTGTCAACCTGCCACTAGAAGTTCCCAATCTGCTGAACGACTGCCAAGGCTTTTCACCTGGTGTGTGCATGGAAGTCATTAAGTATGCATTGATATCTCGAGGTCTCATTCATATATAACACACCATAAACATTGATGAAGTACCAAGTACCATTGATGAAGAACCAAGACAGTGCCACCGCATTTTCGTGACGTAAGTCCGGTGGAATTTCTTTTCCACACAGTTGCGTCTCTTCGCGCCACAGATATTTGCAGCAGCGTTGTCAATGCGTTGCCATCTCCATAAATTTCGAAGGCCGTGTACGCATCAACGCAGCCTAGAATTCTTAAAAAAGGTGTTGGTGCATGTAAACTCGATAGCGTTCCCACAGACATTTTGATGTTTCGTGGCGTCGTTTGCATGCACAACCATTCCAAGTGTAGCCTTTTTGTGCAGCTACCTTCTATTTAAATTATTCAGACACCGTTGAAGCTGATGCGACGGTTTGTTTTCTCGCTGTGTGTGGCGAGAGTGTTTTATTCCACATTGAATCTACGTACACTGTTGATTTTTGTGAAAGGGAACACGCGAGCGAATAGACTGCACGATTGAGCGGCTGGCTGCAGTATACGTTCTAACCAGATCGAAAGCAATCGTAGTCTCTCTTCACGGCATCTACAGTAGCACGCAAGACACCCAGCCACTGATGATAAGGAACCAGCGGCAAGATTGCAACCCCCTTCCCTTTCGAGGTGATTATGCAAGAGGCCGGGTCAAGCGGCCATCGTAGCGTGCAGGCCACGCACTCGAGTGTTACCTTTAGTAAACATTGACAGTGTATGTCGTTTCTGTGCTGGCGTATTCTTTCCAGGAACTTCCTCGTCCCGCCGATGAAAAGACGTAAACTAGCCTAGAGAATCTTTCTTTAGGTGGTTGGTCTTGTGGTCTCGCAACGAGTGGTTCAGTTGTTGACGTAGATATATTCAACATCCGGGTGTTTTCATGATGCAATTGTGCAACGTAGTACATGCAATCATATACCTTTGTAGTGTTGCTTACAAACTTGATAGCATCAAACCTCCAACGCAAGAGCCGAGAATATTGCTTGTGATAAGTCGCTTCCATGTATTTATTAAAGTACCCGAGGATCTAAAACAAAGCGAATATATTATTTATTATGTAAAGGTATGGTCTGTTGGGGTGTATGTACACCGCATTCTTTATTTAATCTATAAACGTCGTATGGCTTATGACTACATAGTTAGTGTCACAAATGGTATACCACCCTGAATTTCAAATGAAGAAATGGTTGTGGAAAAAAATGATGGCTTCGTCAAAGATTCTAGTGCCATTCTTGTCCACGTTGTCTTCACAAGGATCCAATGCTCCTGGTGAGGTAGCTATTTCGGCTATTTTTCTACCCGGTTATTCGCTCCACAGACGCCTTTCATGCATGTCTGGAAAAGATTACGTGATAGTATAACACTTTGCGACGCTATGTCTGCATTCGGAGACTTGAGTTACATTGAAGTTTGTCGGCACTAATGTCGAGGAAGACACCCCACACACTGAGACAATTGCAACGTAAGCATTATTGTTACTTAAAGTTAATTTTCATTCCATCATTTTTAAAATGCTTGCCCCAAAGAATCGTTTTTGGGGCGACAGTACAGTGGGCATGGAACGTTAGACCGGAATTTCCGAATGTTTTTTTTTACATTTTAGCAATGTTAGGCAATTTGCAGATTTAATCACATGCAATTTGCATTAGGTGTTCAATTTAGTTTATCAAAAAATGTACCATGACTGACTGTACACAAGCTGAATTATTATTGACGTTATTTCTGTAAAATACACTACAGTTTATTTGAACAATGCCGCTTGCTCGACTAAGTTATGAGACTTTTGCCATGAAGTTATGTACATTTCGTGCACTTATAGACAGCCGATCATGATGCTGTCGCAAAGGGGATGGTGTCAATCGGGTTCTGAAAACACATGCACAAAAGCTAGAAGTAGCTGTTCTTCAAAACACCACCTTAAAACAAGCTCGATGCGAGTGAAGTATTTCCATATTCACAGCGGACATCACCTAAATGGGGTGCTGAAATTATTTAATGTTACTAGAAACAGACATATCGACATGATCAGACGCCTACTGAAATCGTGCAGAATACGTTGACTTGCACTTACAAGTGACAGTTATGTAGTACTCCGAACTACTCGTGAAGGCACACATAACCCCTTTTTCTTTTGTTACAGGTTATTTCCCCACACATAATTCACTAAGCGACCGATGTTCGTACTTAGTTGTATTTAACAATTCTCTATTTCGCTAAAGGTATGCCTTTTCCACGATGGTGCTACAAAGCTCAATGGTACGTGGTGAGCAGAAATTGTCATTGCGGTCGAAGTCTTAGTTTGGTTTTTCCAGGTGTTATAAAGTTCCCTCTTAATATTTGAACATGGGCAGAAGTACCAAGGTACTTACGCTTTTGTGTTCGCATTCCATTCCATCCAAAAGGTCTACTTTCTGGCACCAAGTTTGACGACCTTGCGAGTAACAGCACTTCATCTTGCACTCTTTCGTCAGTTCTGGTGGCTGTAAGTTAGAGGCACGCAAAATAGGAAACAGTAGGCGTGAAAAAAGAAATGTGTAGTGACGAGTGTAGCCCTAAATCTTGCACTAAATGCAGCTCCCCTACTGTGAAACCAGAGGAAGTGTGTAGCATGGTTACCCAGCAATCCCCGTTCATAAAGTGCCCACCGCTCTGTTTACCAAACCGTCGATGACGTCAGTGTTTGACGTAAGCATGTAGCGTTTGCCTAGCACAAGTAGAACCTTGTTGTGGAGGTTCGTAAACTTAGTGTGCGACACGTGCGCTACTTCTTTCCGCGCTTTGAGGACTTCCGGCTTGCTACAGCAGTTGAAATACGGGGCGTATGTAGCGAGTTACGCCAGGTTGTTTGCTCTTCAGATATTGCGCTGGGGAAGCGTAAGTGATAAGAGCAGTTGCGTGCCAGACGAAGCAGTAACGCCCTCTATTGCACAACGTGTGTGCGTGCCGCACGTTTCCGGAGTGTTTTCAGCAATTTTAGGTGAATTATTACGATTGCTTTAAATATTTCTGGTAATTTGAATGTTTTCGATGAAAAGGAAAATGACAGGTGTAAGCTTAAGAGACAGGAAGAGAGCCGAGTGGGCCAGAAAACGAACCGGGTTTAAGGATATCATCGTCGAAATCAAGAACTCTGAAGTGGGCATGGGCCGGGCTTGTAGAGTGTAGGTACGATAACCGCTGGTCATTAAGGGTACCTGACTGGATTTCCAGAGAAGGAGAATGCCCAAAGAGGAGGCAGAAAGTCAGGTGGGTTGTCGAGATGAAAAAGTTCGCAGGTACAACGTGACAGCAGAAAGTGCAAGACCGAGTTATGAGAAAATCATGAGAGGCACTCTCTAGTAGGTTTGCCCTGCAGAGAACGTAGTCATGCTGCTACTGCTGCTTCTGCTGCTGCTGCTGCTGCTGCTGGCGTTAATTTTAATAATTGACCATCTTGGTTTATTTAAACCCAGTTTTGAACATTGAGAGTCAAGTTTGGGCTTGCATAGACTACTTCACTTTGAGCTTGATCCCTTACGATATAGATGGATGACGAGTCCAAAGTGCTACGCACTTATAGGACAACACTAGAAGCACCAGAAACACGTGCACCAAGGATTTAGCGCAAGTATGACGCTGCTATTGTTTGCCACCTTAGCAACAGACGATGGAGCATAAAGAACCACAAAACCTTTTTGACAAAATTCAATAGAATTGTATCTTAAAAAAACGAGCAACACAAAGCTTTCAATATAATTGTTTTGTGAAATGATGATAGGCTTGCTCTTCCACGCGTGTACTTCCACTAATGATGGTTTGTGAAGCTTAGCCCTTGAGGTGCGTTTGATATTTGGTTTTCTGACAAAATGTACACTGTTTTGCGTGACGGGGCTCGAGAGTCAAGGTCATCCTTAAAAGAGACCAATTGGTAAAAACCCAGAGGCCCTCTTTGTCGATGCCGCTAGATATGACGGTGGGGCTAAGTTCACTGTTCCGGTCGTTTACGTAGAAGGCAAACTGGTGAACGCAGCCTCTGTTATGTAACAGTGGCCCATGCGGTGGAAAAAGCGGTGATTGGTCTGGCTTTTCCTTGCGCAAACGTTTTCATCGTTTTCTTCTCATAATCGCACATAGCAGTAAGATTTTCCTCGGACGCCTTTGTGTCTCAACAGATGAACAGTATTGTGACCAAAGCACTTGAACGAAATCGGGAGTGCAACGTGGGCGAGTACCACATCACGTAGATCCAAGCTCATCTAGACCACTCAGTTTACCTCCTCGGAACGAGCAGGCTCACCGGATAGCATGCGATGCACGAGCCACACTGTCGCGGATAGCCAGGTTCGTAACGAGGTCGACATAAGTAAGAATCTGTTGTGTACTTTTCACGAAATTGTTTCCCACTATCATCGGACACTGAAAAAATTTCCAAATCCCCATGCCGAATGAAACCAGCCTCAGGATAGCACCCTCGGACTTCTGCAAACCCGTTCCTATCCCCTGCCTCGGTCTACTAATAAGATGGACCCTGGGTCTCCCAATAAGTTAGACCATGCCACAAATGTGGCCATGAGTGATGTTCTTTCAAGCACATAATCTGGCTGTACCCAGCACTTGATGCCTGTTCACCCGTCAAGAAGGAGCAACGGGGATGCATGTCTGAAGAGCTGCAGTTTTCACTCTCAACTCCAGGCCGTTCATCGACATTGTGACAGCATCATGAGGACGTTGTGACGACATCGTGATGGAAGTTCGACTTCGGGTCTTGTCATGGGCGGAGCCACCAACTTCATGTGGGAGACCCATGGCTCCCCTAAACGTTAGTTAATGAGGACTACCATAAAGTTCTTGTGATGAAATGTCTGACAAGTCGAGATATGAATAGAAGTTTTTGTGTAGATGAGGATTTGTTCTGGTACTGACGAATTATTGAGTAAATAACAAAGCGTTAATAATTAGCCGGCTTTTAGTATGGATGTGGAAATCTCACCGTTTTCGGAAACGCATCACCGGAAATCCTCTTCTGTTTCAATGTTCTTTTCATGACTAACATGCAGTAGTATTGGGCAGATACTTGTTGCCCCGGCATGACGTGTGGTTTTACCGTGTGGGGCATTCTGGTTGTCGATTCACCAAGACAATCACCCGAGAGCTTCCTGCAAACCAATTCGCCACATTTGTTTTTTTTTTTTCGCTATTCAGACAGCTTAAAGAGGTGCACTATTTGATATATGCATCGGGACTATCGCAAGCACTTCAGTAAGATAGTCAGCAAAGCAACATACGGATACTACCATAGAAAGGAACACGAGAAGAAGGACCTCTACTTTAGACTCCAACTCACTAGACTTCAACGCTATAGACCTGAACGCGTCGTTCTTCTCGTACTCTTCATATTTTGCATTTGTAATGCTGTGTTGTTATGCTCGACACCAACCCTACAGCCTGCCATGACGACTTCAGTAATGTACACACTACCTTTTCACAAGTATTCAATTATGCTTTGTGTTTTAAAGAAAGCTACACGACTTAGAGTACGATGTACTCTAGTATGGGAGAGCATAAAGCTGTCCCAGCCCCATGACCCAACAAATATCTCCTTTTACAAGTCTTTTAGGGAAACTGTAACTAATGGCATGGTTTCCGCTGTCTGCTTCGTATGTGTTATTACTACCCTGTGACTGTCCCATAATGTCCCCCGGTTGTTGTTGCTTCGCTAAGGTTGAATAACAAAGGAAACAAAGAAACAATCATAATTTGCAAATCATTACATTCATTAGTTTTATTGGTGTGATATAATTAGATCATTTGTAGTTTCCGTCTGTTGTCTCTATGTGATTTCAGTTGATTTCTAGTTGCCGTTAATTTGCTCAGTGTCACCGTGTTCAATGTATAAATCTGCAGCTAATAGCGGACAAAGACAATAGAAAGAGGAGAAAGGATCATGTCGCTACTATTGTTTCAGGAAGAACTGCCGGTAGCCGTAAATTCACATGCCACTTGTTTACAAAAGGCCCAGGTCCGGGATAGAGCGCCAGTGGCATGAGTATCTTTGTCCTCTGACTACATGTAATAATGTTGAACAATAAGTAAATCAGAATGACAATATATATAGGCAGCGTTTTACTTTACTACATGACAATGTGCAGAAAATCACTAATAATTCACAAGAATTAGCAAGTTTCTGAAGTTACTAAGCAGTATTAACGTGAGGACATTGAGTTTCCTACATCTTTCCTGCGGCATGAGTCATAAGCAGATTTGTAAAATTTTGTAAGACGGTTTTCTTCTGCACGAGCGACAACTTTTTTTCAAAGAATCAAAGGGTAAAACTCTAGCTTCTTTTCTTTCACCTATGATTAGCTGTAATGCGCGTTGCATACCTCAGTTGAATGGTGAAAAGAGAGTTCTTGCACTTTTACCCCTAGTGACCAAGTGGTAGATAGCGATACCCAGAAATAAGGACAATGAAAGGTGCGGTAAAATTGCGCAGTGTTTTATGAAAAAATTGGGAGATACTTGAGCTTCGCCTTTACGAGTTGAATGCGATAGCGGTATCTTGTACCTAGTGCGTGCTTCAAGCACTTAGTCAAGAACTCTTTTCGAACTTGCTATGCACTCTCTATGTGGCCCTAAATGAATAGTTGCAGTAACATGTGTGCCTTTTGAAGTGGGCGACCAGCTTTGAACCATGAAGTCATTATGGTAATCACATGTTTTGACACCCAGTGGCAATAGACGCTTGCGCCACACATTATCACGGCAATATTTTATGCTGTATCGTGAAGCATGTATACAGAACCCGTGAGTTTGTAAAGCATGAAAGTTACTTTCACTGCATTTCCTAGCAGAAGAAGTTATTTTCACTATATTCACACTTTCATCACGCAAACGACCAAGGTTCGATCCAGAACTTTATTTGCATCTTTTTAGATTTTTTTGGTCATGCCCAAGACAATAGTTTTTCGCTCACAATCGAAGGTGCCGACACCGACACCGACGCGGGCACCAACGCTGTAGTTTCTGCAAAACGAGCTTTTTAACACTATATATCGCGTTAAAATAAATTACAAAAAATACCGATGGGGGGGATATAACTTTGAGAACGAGCTGGCCAATTTGCGCCTGAATTGTTCTACATAGTGTCACGACGACTGTAGTGGATGTAGTTAGGGAGTTATGAAACATAGGAAATCGCAAATAAGTATCCCTTTATACGACAGATTTGATATATGTGCTCTAATGGCTCAACCAGCCCACACACGAATTCGTCTCAACAATTTTTTTCCGTGTTTTTTAAGCAATGTGCGATGTCCTCTCAATCAACGCACACTAGCTGCGATGCTATGTCCGATATTTCACGTCATACATGTAGCTACTTCACAAGAATCTTTAGAACAATAAAAGCTAATCCGTGTACTTACTCTGTGTTAATCTTTATGGCCTCCATGCTGCACGTAGATAGCCTGTACTTGTTCGGGCCGCCGTCTTCATAGCTCATCAGGTAGCCAAGTCTCCAAGCACACTCCCCGGTTCCCCGAGGGTCATGCCGAGCGCCTAGCCTGCGCCGCCAAAAGTAAGTTCGCCAGCTTCCCGTGCAAAGTATAAGGACCGATCAAAGCGAGACAAAGCTGTCAAGAATGTCCTTACGAATGGCCGATCTCGTGAGCCATTCCGAAGACGCCGTCAAAGGAGGGAGCGACGTCTTCAGCCATAGCCACTCGGTGCCTTGTACATACCCCAGCGACATTTGCAAGTCCTGCCGTAGATATGCAAGCATCAATTTATTTAGCATGACTCCCGTGAAAAGACGAAAGAAACAGAATAATTTACAGTGGAGGTTGGATTTAAAACTGTTGCGCAGTGTGCGGACATTGATTCGCTCGCAATCAAACAGGTGAAAGTTTATTAGAAATGTCTGAGTCTCTCAAAGGAGGTGGCGCTTTGTTGTATAATAAGGGAATTTAAGTATTGTGCCGTAGACAACAGAATCACTTGATCGCGCCTATTGTTACTAGTAGCTTTGTATATATGATTCTCTTAAAAAAATCTGCCTTTCGAACGCTTTTGCCGCATTCTGCCGAGTGCGAATTGTACAGGAATGCACAAGTTGCTATATATAATTGAAAGTAATTGCCCGTTTTAAAAACACTTGCCATAATGTCTCTGCTAATTATCCCATGCTTCTTTTCTAAACACCTGCGCCCATTCACTAAATAGACCAATGATCCAACAAGTGCGCTTTCAATGATTACAAGACAAATTTGATATTAAACTGGCTCGTGTTCAGACTCATTGTATACATCGCTATAGTGCAGACTCGACAATACGTTTTCAGGAATTGCGAGAAGTCACTACTTATTACTAGATAAACTGTCTGTGAAGTTTGGAGATTAGTATCTGGTTCGAAGTTATTTCGAGTATGATCCCCGTAATGCTGCACTGAGTGCTGCTGAGAATTCTAGAGTGCTTTGTTGAAAAGTAAGTGAAACAACCATGTGGTTTGAAAAGAATATTGATGGTGCATACATGAAACGTTCAGTTATCATCAGAGGTGCCTGAATCAAAGTGCACATCTACTGGCGACTACGTGGCCACGACCTGCCAATAAGTGTAAGAAATCGTCCT
Organism: Rhipicephalus microplus; assembly: GCF_043290135.1. NCBI lineage: Eukaryota > Metazoa > Arthropoda > Arachnida > Ixodida > Ixodidae > Rhipicephalus > Rhipicephalus microplus. The sequence goes on from NC_134707.1 coordinate 8,912,937, forward strand.
CCAGTCTTTAAGTTTACGACGGCTGTCACCATGTTGTCGTTAGGTTTTGATATGTTGTATGTTTTGCTGTTGTAAGTTTTGATATATTGTAAGTTTGTGTTGTAAGTTTTGCTTGTGGGTCAACCACCTTGCCAGTCTGAAGGTTTGTGCGGGTTGGTGTGAACCTTCCCCATTAAAAAAATAATTACCGAAACAGCATCAGTGTGGGACCCAATGCTGTTGTTGCCGTTTACCGAGGTGTGTAGCTTCGAGAAGCACGGCTTCCTCCTGGTGAGTACCTGCTTTCTTAGGAGGCCCCATGACTGCCTGGGCACATTCAGGCAGACATCTATGCACTTTTTCAGAGGAGGGAAAAACGCCACAATGTTGGGCTGCGCGTGGGAGTACAAAGGCTGAAGCAAAAGTCTCAGCAGGACATTTTTTTGGAGATCATGCCAATTTGCGCCGCCCAGAAAATACTTTGGCGGCACCCAGAGAGCTGAAAACGTCTATACCGGCGTCTAAACCTGTGAGGTGACTAGTTGCCTTGTTACGTGATACGAGGCTATGGCTATGCATTGCAGTGCGTAAGTTGTGTATGTTGTCAGTGGGTGGGTGTAGGTGCGCTCGGCGCATGCGCTGCTTTGCGAGGTTATGGCAGTTGTTGCCCAGCTGCAGCGCGGCTGGTCGCCGGGCAATGCGACGCGTTGTTTTTGGGCACCGTCAGAGATTTCACACCACGCTAAAACAGCCTAATACCACATTAGTAAAGCTTTTGTCACCTCCTGGTTACGATTTGACGATTGTTATAGCGCGAGATGAGAACGACAACAAAGGGACAAAAAGAAGAATATGACCATGTGTTGCTGTTCAGATCTCGTGCTATGACTATCATGTCGTACCAACTAGGCCGAACCGCCACATTTGTCTAGAAACAATATTTGGGAAAAGAAAAATACACACGGTTGTTCATTTTCCGTTTCTTAACACTTCCGCCACGTTTCGGGTCTCCGCAGAACTCATTTGCAGTACTTGTGTCTATGTGCTTCGAGTTGTCGATGAATTCACCCTTGCGCTACCAATTTCTAGCTTTTTGGTTAGCTCAATTGGTAGAGTGACCACCCCGAAAAATCGTTGGTCCCAGGTAAGAAACTTGCACCAGGATGATATTTTCGGCAACTAAGAGGCATTTCTTTCTGAGAAATCCCTACGGATATTCTTGTGGCTTTGTGCCACAAACGGCTGGTTATTTTTTCTTCCTTAACCCTTCCGCTATTTTGCGTGTTTAAGCGGAATTCATTTGCAAACATTAATTGGTATTTGACGGCCGTCTGCTGCTCGCTTTGTTTTATTGTATTAGTGGTGGGTATTGGGAGTGGCCCAAGTTCTGTTACACATAACCTTAATGATGATAGTTTTGGCATTGACATACTTTATATTACGAGCTGATGCAGCTTCGCCGATAAAATATTGAGATGCGTAAGAACCCCCTAAGTCCCCGCACGGGGCACCTTGAGTAATCTAGGTGACGGTGAGTGGCGACACCGCGGACCCCGAGCTCCCAACATAAGCTGTGCCCAACCGTGGCGAGGTGTTTATAGGTGAAGGGTAGAAGCCGTAAACGGTGGCCGTCGGAGCCTTGGTCAAGCTCCGGCCGATGGGCTCCCTGCCTGTCTACCAGGCAGGGAGCTCCGGGACCTCTCTCGGCATCAGGGTAAACCGAGCGACGAAAGTACCCCCGTTCCCTGCTTTTCAATCTGTTACATGGCATTTTCCAAACCCCCCCCCAAACGTGATCGGCCCCCGAAAAGGGGCCGCACCGAAGTTTCTTTCCCACCACTACCTAACTTGAGTCCTCCCAAACCGAACAACTTCCCTCGCTTCATGGTGATGGAATCGGTCGACCAATCCAAACCTCTTTCTTCACTGTCGGTATTTCCTGTGTCAAAGTTTCTTGAGAGTGTTGTTGGAGAGTCGTACAAGGCCAAAAAACAACGAAGTGGCGAAGTCCTTGTCGAGCTCAGTAGACAGGACCAGGCCGACAAGCTCCTTGCTCAAACCCGCATCGCCGATCTGGCCATTCGAGTCACGCCCCACCGCAGCCTCAACAGCTCCCAGGGCGTGATTTCGGAGCCAGATCTGGCAAACGAGACAGAGGCCGACCTCCTTGAAGGCCTGCGAAACCAAGGTGTGACGGCAGTTCGGCGCATTACCATCAGAAGAGATGACAAGGAAATACCCACTAGGCACATAATCCTCACATTTGATCGGTCCAATCTTCCAGATTATATTAATGCAGGCTTTATCCGGTGCTCCGTCCGAGCGTACATCCCGAACCCGCGGCGCTGTTTCAAGTGCCAGAGGTTCGGGCATGGTACTAACTCGTGTCGGGGCCAAATAACCTGTGCCAAGTGCGCCCAACATGACCATCCCACTGATAATTGTAGCTCTCAACAACTTCTCTGCATCAACTGTCAGGGCCCACACGCGGCGTACTCCAGAAAATGCGAGAAGTTTCAATTGGAAAAGAAAATAATAAACATAAAGGTCACAGAGAACATCACCTTCCCGGAGGCGCGAAAGAGGTTCGCCTCTTTCCCTCTGGGGAGGTACGCCGACGCAGCTCGCCGGGGGGCGGAGCGGCGTCTTGTTTCGGCGGGGACCCAGTACCGCGAGTCGGACTTGGTCCCGCCCCCGCCCCCCCCTGGGTTGCCTCTTGCAGCCCAATCTGTCGCCACACCGCTTGCTGAGGCAGCAGCGGATGTGGTGCAAACCAGTTCTGTTGGGACCGGTGCCGCTCCCGCCTCGGCCTCCCCGTCCTCCAGTGCGTTGGAGGGTGCCGAGATGATGGACACCGCGGGCCCCGCACCGGATCCCACCGCCACCGCACCGCCCGTGCCACCTGTGGCACCCCCGGGGGTGGCGGCTCAAACGAAGGGCTCCCGAAAGGGGGCCAAGTCCAGGGGCCCGGCTCGACGGGCACCCCTCGGACATCTGATGATGACATGGATGTCCGGCCGTTCCTGCCTGCCACGCAGCGCAAGGAGCGGCCTGTGACGGCTAAGCCTTCAGAAGGGCCTAAAAAGCCCAAGCCAAGAGTAACAGCCCCGAAAGACGACACATAAACACACACAAACACACACACTCCAGTCTTCTTAAATTCAAATAATGGGAACAGAAAACATAATCCAATGGAACTGCAGAGGCCTCCTTAAAAACCTGGACGATGTGTATGAGATTCTGCATGACAGACAGCCAAGTATCATGTGTCTCCAGGAAACCCACCTTAATTCTAAAAACACAAATTTCTTAAATAGGTATATGGTATTCAGAAAGGACAGGGTTGGCTGCACCCACTCCTCAGGAGGTGTTGCTATTATCGCACTGAAGTCATTAGCATGCCACCCTATCTCTTTAAACACTGTCCTCGAGGCTGTAGCGATCCGTACAATAATATTTAATAAGTTGATAACGGTATGCTCCGTTTACATCTCTCCGGATTTTTCACTTGTGAGCTCTGACTTCGAGGCGCTGGTCGACCAGCTGCCCGAACCGTACATCCTCATAGGCGACCTTAATGCGCACAACCCTCTTTGGGGCTCCTCCAGAACGGATACCCGAGGTCGCCTAATAGAGAAGTTTCTTACATCCTCCGGATCATGCCTTTTCAACAAAAAACAGCCTACATACCATAACTTAGGACACAATACATACTCGCATCTTGACTTGGCTATTGGTTCCGCAGCTCTCTTTCCATGTCTTGAGTGGGGTGTGGGCACGGACCCATATGGTAGTGACCATTTCCCCACCTCATTAACGTATCTAGGCACAGGCCCAAGCAGTTCATCTTCCCATAAAAGGTTTAATGAATCAAAAGCAAACTGGAGCACATTCACACAAACATCTCAACTACACCACACATCCATAGAACACCTACACGTGGAGGAAGCCGCCCAACTCATCACGGCGCACATCCTTGACGCCGCCGAAAAGTCCATTCCCCTGGCCTCCAGTGCGTCCTGCAACCCAAGGCGGCCCTGGTGGAACGAGGACTGCAGGCGGGCGCGACAGGCCCAGAACAAAGCGTGGGGTGTCCTTCGCCGGTACCCCACGTCGGACAACCTCATTTCGTTTAAACGGGCAAAGGCTTTTGGGAAGCGAGTGCGTCGTGAGGCGAAAAGGGACAGCTGGCGCACCTTCCTGACTTCCATCAACTCATACACTGACACACACAAAGTCTGGACACGAATACGCAAACTAAAAGGACAACAGACACACAGCCTGCCCCTGGTTAGTACAACAGGGGACACACTGGAAGACCAGGCTAACACACTCGCACAACACTTCCAACACGTGTCCAGCTCAGCACACTACACAAACACTTTCATGAAACACAAAACATCTGTTGAAAAAAAGCCCTTACACGACAAAGAGAAATCGAACAGTTCTTACAACTCTGAATTCACTCTCTATGAGTTGAGGGCTGCCTTGAGCACGTGCAAACCTTCAGCTCCAGGTGCAGATAAGGTTACATACACCATGATACAGCACCTACACCCAGAAACTCTTGAAACACTCTTACACCTATACAATAAAATATGGCTTTTGGGGCACATTCCTCGCTCTTGGAGGGAGGCCATAGTAGTAGCTTTCCTAAAGGAAGGGAAGGACCCTTCCTCTCCTGCCAGTTATCGTCCCATTGCCCTGACTAGCTGCCTGTGTAAGCTCTTCGAGAAGATAATAAACAGGAGACTTGTGTACTTTCTCGAGTTCAACGGTCTTCTCGAGGGCTGCCAGGCAGGCTTCAGGGCGGGGCGATCTACCAACGATCAACTCGTTGCATTAGAGGCATATGTAAAAGATGCTTTCCTCCACAAGCAGTACTGCATGACAGTATTTTTTGATTTAGAAAAGGCGTATGATACTGCTTGGAGGTATGGTATCCTCATTGATCTCAAGTCTTTTGGCATTTCGGGTAACATGTTCAACACGCTTGCCAGTTACATGTCCGAAAGAACGTTTCGAGTGCGTGTTGGAACTGCACTATCTAGAGTTCATGTTCAGGAAAATGGAGTGCCACAAGGTGGAGTTTTAAGTTGCACCCTTTTCATTGTGAAAATGAACTCACTGAGGAAGGCATTGCCACCGTCGATTTCCTGCTTAATTTATGTAGACGACGTACAATTATCTTTTAAGTCTTGTAACCTATCTGTCTGCGAGCGCCAAGTACAGCTTGGTGTTAGCAAGCTAGCTGGCTGGGCAGATAGGAACGGGTTTAAATTTAATCCGGGGAAGTGCACTTGTGTTCTTTTTTCTAAGAGGCGTGGCATCCGGCCGGATCCTGACATTCATCTTAATGGTGTGTCGATTCCCGTCAAAAAGGAACACAAGTTTTTAGGAATAATCTTTGACGAAAAGCTGACATTCATCCCACACATAAAACAACTAAAACATAAATGCTTAAAAACACTGACTATCATGAAGGTTCTCTCGCACATTTCTTTTGGTGCTGACAAACAACTTTTATTACGTGTTTTTACCAGCCTAATAGGTTCGCGATTGGACTATGGTAGCGTTGTTTATGGGTCAGCAAGTAAAACATCCCTCAAAATGCTGGACCCGGTACTCCATCTGGGGCTCCGCCTGGCGTGTGGTGCATTCCGGACTAGTCCGGTCGAAAGCCTCTATGTGGAGTGTAACAAATGGAACCTGCAACGTCAGCGAGCATACACAGATCTCCTTTATGCTTTTAAACTTTCATCCATGCCTCACCATCCTTTTAAATCAGTTTTTTATGATACGTCCATGACTGAACTCCTTTTAAACCGACCATCGTTCTCTGCGTCTTTCTCCTACAGAGCTAGAGAGGAAGCGTCAGAGCTTTCTGTCTCTTTTCTAGACACCATCCAAAGTTCTCCAACAGATTTTATAGCACCATGGCATCTCCGCGCTGTCTTATGTGACACATCTTTTACACATATAGATAAAAACCGAGCTCCCACATGTGCTATTCTGCAGCATTTCTTGCATCTGCAGCATAAGTATCAATGTGCTGAATTTTATACGGACGCCTCTAGAACTGCCACCTCTGTGTCCTGCGCTGCGCATGGACCCGGCCTTAGTGTCACTAAAACGCTGAATAGTCATACTAGTATCTTTACCGCAGAGGCGTATGGTGTTCTTCTTGTTGTTAATCATATACTTCAAAGCGACATCTCACAATCCATTATCTATACAGACTCCCTCAGTGTTGTGCGGGCACTGTCGTCAACAATGCCTTCGAAAAACCATGTTGTCAATCTAATTGTCAAAGCTGTTATGTCTGTGTATGTACGCAACCTTGAACTGGTTCTTTGTTGGGTCCCTGGCCACTGTGGTATAGCCGGGAACGAAGCAGCGGATCGAATGGCTGCTGCTGCTACACTCCTAAATACAGTAGACATAACCACATTATCCTACACCGACGTGAAACCACACATCAGACAACAACTTCGTAAAACATGGCAAACACACTGGAGTGAACAAACAGACAACAAGTTACACGTAATAAAACCACATTTGGGACCATACACCACCGACGCACGTAATAGATACACTGAAGTCGCCTTGGCCAGATTACGGATAGGGCACACTCATGCAACGCACTCGCACCTTCTCACTGGGTCTCCAAGACCTCTGTGCAGCAGGTGCGGAGAGGCCCTATCCGTGATCCACATCCTGATACAATGTAAGGCACTTGACACAACACGACGCAAATACTTCCCACAACTACACACGCGACATATTCCACCACACCCGTCACACTTCATAGGAGACGAAGCACTGTTTTCAGTCAAACGCGTTTTAAAATTTCTTACCGACGTGAAATTTTTACATCTCATTTCTTATCATGCTTGACAACCTGGCCCTTTAGACCAGTCATCTTCCATTACGTTGTGTTTTACTTTGTCCATTTTTACTGAGATGTTCTTTTACTTCCTTGTCACTTTAATGTAATCACTTCTGTTTGGCGCTCTTTGCCCTTAGTCGGCCTTGCGCCATTAAACTCTAAACATCATCATCATCAAGAACCCCCTAAGTCGCTCGGTCGCCCCTACATAACGTTTTAATAGATCTCACTGCATCAGGCGTTTATCCACGTATTTACACACAGAATTCAATACTGACCCATTCTTTCTTAGATTGTCATTCCTACGTTTACGTTTTCTGCTTGATTCATGCAATAATAATGCTTCCTGTCTAGCTAAGAAGAAACATCATGTGTTATTTGAAATCCACCTTTTTATTGACGCAGTTGTATTGTTATTGAGCAATAAAAAGTCCACACACAGCATTCTTTTTCTACACGCCCAAAATAAGCTTGAAGACGAGATGAGAGACCATCGTCAAATAAATACCTAGCCGTGACACTATCAAAGTAAACACTTCCTTTTTTGTTGAGACATTTTATTCTGCTTACTCGAGCTCTGCTACGACAAATAATTTGAGGTGTAATACGTCACTAAGATCGCTAAAAAATTACTAATCCTTTTTAACTGCTTCTAAGTTTTTTTCTACTTTCTCAACAAGCACTTTGTAAGCTTGTTATTTCAACAACCATACTAAATTTCAGAAAAAAAGAAGCAATGCTGTACAGTATACAATACAGGTATGGTTACATCTCATTGAAATTACTCTATTATGAAACGAAGTGCTAAGTGACTACTCTTACCTGCAATATTCTTATCAAGAGATGTGCCCCTAGCTGTAGACATATCCCGACTGCAAAGAAGCACAACAGCGATATAGAAATAGGACGAAACAAAAGATGGGTAATATAGGTAAACACTGTGCAAGTTTATCTCATGGTCACAAAAATGACACTGAATGCTTTCGAAAATTCGTACATGTATGGCTGCCTTGGGTTATGACAAGATTTTTCTTAGTACTCACTTAGTTAGGAGGAACACTACATCAGGGTTTCCTGGAATGTTATCGTCGTTGTAATATTTTTCCAGTTTCGCGAGAGTTTCGTATGCCTCTATTGTGCCGAGAATGTGGCTAAGAAATACGTCGGCCTGCGTTTGAATAAAAAAATACACAGCATCTGATTCGGGTCGCAACGCCTCCCGTAAGGAACTCGTTCATAAATACCACCCTGCAGCTCGGGTGTCAAACATCGCTGAAGGTTGCGGCACTGACACGTAAATCATACATTAACGACGCAATATGGCATATAAACCATCGTGACGGTGCTACTAAACACAACACACTGCTCTCGTTCATTTCTTCCTGTGTGTTTTGTTTAGTTGCGCCCTCACAATAGTTTCTATGTCAAAGAACGAACTCCCGAACAGTCAACTCTTTTGATGCAATATGAACGGACACATCATAGCTGTATAACAAGGCAGAGTCATGTTGGCATAAGTTCATGATGAAACAAGCGCCAAAAAGCAACTGAAAATTTCCCTTTCGAAACGAACGCTTATATATGCTTAACTTAAGAGGTCCCCGCCCTCGCACTTAGCGGTGCACTGCAAGGAGTGCACTTGCCAGCCGAAATTTTCAGACACACGAATAATTGACGAACACAAGAAGCGTACCACGAGAAAAATAATGGAAGCGTATCAAATTAAGAAAGGAGGTGACAAGTGCGTCAGTCGAGCGTCTGTTCCACTAACAGATGCGGAATTTCTTTTTTTTTGGACGTAACATAAGTCAGTGAATCTAATTTTTATATTTTCTTTTTGTATTTTTGAGCGACTTAACGCGTGTTTTTCCGGTTCTGTTCCGTCGATATGGGTGTGTTTTTTTTGTATATCACGTTGTTTATGATAACTGGGGTGGTTTGAGATCATGTACATGCGTGTTATGCATATATAAGTGTTCGTTTTGAAATAAAAATTTCAGTTGCTAGTAGGCACTTGTCCTGTGTCCTTTCTGAGTGTTTGTATTTTTTTGGCGCTTGTTTCATCATGAAAGGTCCTTGATTGTTTAATAACATATACGTGCTGCCTTCAAGAGCATTAATAAAAAAGTTGGAAGTATGTAAATAGAATAAATATCAATAAATAAAATGCTACAGCAATAACAAATTTGACAAGCTGAAGTTTTCTGAGAAGTTTTTCATTGTATAGCTATGTTGGACTCACCTTACTCATAGTCACTCCAACAATCCTAAATGTAATGCTAGGCGTTTTTATTTCGAGATATCTTAGCGTTACCTGAAAAAAAATTATGAAAGGTGTTCGCGATAAGTCCAGTCACTTCTACCAGTTTATTTGTAACTCATTTACTTAAGTTACACTGATTTTCACAAATCGAGCTAATTCAAGACGAAAGCCAGCAACAAGCATAACGTTCTCTAAAACGAAGACGTTTTCATCTTAAATCGTACACCAACCAACGCACCTTTCAGCATTGTTACTGCACTAGTTCCCGTCATGTCTTTATGTCTCTGCACCACGTATATAACGTTATCGAAGACTCTATTCCAACAATAGTTGTGGGAGAAATTACACGTGACGAATTGCCCACCTACTGACAATGGCTGCTACTTTGTTTATTGTACACCTTTCGTGATTTAAAATAAAACGGACAACTGCTAAATACTCACGCCAAAACGAGTGTTCAGGCACCAGATTAATCCCACAGCATGAATAATGATTGTAGTGGAGTGCAATTGCAGTGTACTTGTGTGCGCATCCGCTCACTGAACGAGAAGCAGTGGCACTCGGTGAAGGTTAAGATGAAGTGTGAACGAGTTTGTCCGTTTCTCGCTTAGCACTGAGGAACCCAGTGCCATTGAATTTCAAGACCTTTCGTAAAATATGCATATATTGGTGTGACGAAAGTGCTTTAGTAAAGCAACACATTTGTAACAAACCCATCAAACTGTAAGCTTGTAAAAAGTAAACATAGCCTGCCGACTGCTTACAAACTTGGTAAAGAAAAAAAAAAGATGAAGCAGATTGTGTTAAAGAAAAACCATGGTTTAAAACTATATGAATGGTATCGTGAACTTTCACACCTCATCTAATCGTTCTTTCTATTTTGAATGCATGATTACATACTCTGAGTAATGAATCAGGCTGAAGAAATGTGATAGCGAAAAAGAAGTAACACAAAAATAAAACAAAAATAAGTAGAAAAAAATAAAATGTAGCGTTCTCACCGCATTCACCATGATCGCCAAGTAGCCAATCAAATCTTCTTTGGAATCGAAATTCTGGTTGTGCTCTTGGTCAGAAATTATATGAAGATCAACCACAAAACTATTCGCTGGCCTTCTGCCCGTCATTGTAGATGCCGTGGACGTTGTAGTCTGGGAGTCTACCATAATCATAATTAAAGGAACAGTAAACAGCATAATTATTTTTTGCGCATTAGTAAAGCCACATTTCACGATTTCGAACACACCACTATTACCGCGACACCCAGCTTGGTAAGCAAGAAAACACGTGACATAGAAATGCGGGCGGAGACACGCCCCCTTGAGATTTCCGCACCAGACAACATCACGTCATACATTTTCAAGGCACCTACTGCGTGCTATGCAACTTATAACCAGTAAAATGGAAGTAAATTGTCATCTGTGGGGGCCATAAATGCAGCAAACGAAGCTTCAAAAAGTTTCACCGAGCCAATTACGAAAAAGTACGGGAAATGCATTTTGAAAAACCTTGACGTCACTCGCGGAGTAATCAGCAACATATTAAAAAAATGAAACTTCAGCTTACTTTTTCCGGCAATAATAAACTTATGGCAGTGAGACATAGTATTAGAGTTCTCAAAGTGCAATTTGTCAATTTGAACCAAGCCATTGTTTCGCTTTGGTGTCCCTTCGAGAACTTGGGCTTAAACTTTATTGAACTCTGTGCATATATTGTTGTAGGCGATAAAATGGCGTCTTTACGGTGGCCCTTAAAGTTCCAATAGACTACCAAGTATATTGATAGCATACAGATAGTTGTGCTAATTACTAAAGCATGTGATTCGTGATACTAGAAATTTTTCACTTTATGGAGTCACAACCTACTTATTCCTAAGACTATAAGGTTCGCAGTTTCAAAAACTAAGCTTTTAGGCCGTGATACTTACGTAATCAAAAAAAGCCTTCATTTAAAATGAGTATTTTGTTTGATGAATTGATATCAGAAGCATATGTGATACGAACAGCTGGAGTGTAGATGAAAAGGGCTATATTGCGGACGTTGCCGAAGTCTACTGCACTCTCACTGCTGCTGCATCAATTACAGTTATGAGGGTGCTTCACATAACTAGTAACCCTCAGCCAATATTTGTTATTCCAACATACCATCAACCATGACACGCTGTTTGTTATGCAATAAATTTGTTCGTTACAAAATTGACGATGTTATTGCGAGAGCTTCATACATTCCTGTAATTTTAAGGTTCGATGGGAGACTCTTAGTGTAAAGAAGAGCTTGATTAGAGTCTCTTCACACGTATTGCTACAAATGATTTCATCAGGACGTTTATTGCGTTTATTGCTATTGGCTTGCTCAAAACAATAGTGTTTTGTTATAGTGTTGTTAGCGGTTGTAATAATAGTTAAACGCCTGGTGCATGGTCAGTTCTTTTTCCTTTACGTAACTTCTTATTTCCTCGTATAATTGTCGTAGCAAAGAAGGCGGGGACAAAATTGTGAAGGTTAAAAGAAAAAAAAATTAGGCAGATCTCACGCACCTTGTGAATTGATGTTATGCAAAGCATGCGGAGGGAAAGTGACTACGTTGTAGTTCTTTTATTGAGCGATACGTTATGAAGTCACGCTAAAGATAAGTACACATGTTGTACGCCCCGACGTATGCTAAACAGTGACAAGCTTACTGTTACGTAACGATGCTAACAACAGCAACATGGGTATTAGCAACAACAGAAGGAAAGCTAATATGTAGTGCTTTCGCCAGCGAGGATGGTGGCCGTGGAAACTGCTACATAAATGAAGTTCAGTGGATGGCGCTTAACTACATTAGTCGTTAGCCCGACGTGACGGTTGTGTGATAGGAGTGCGTGTGTACTGTTTATAGGATTGGATAACCAGCACTGTCATCACAATTGACATTTAGTGAACATTACAGTCTACTTGAAAATAATTTCCGAGACCTAGCGTGGCTCTGTGGTAGCACACTTGATTGCCACGCATAATGCTGGAGTTCGATTCGTGCTGGGACCACATTTATTCGATGCGTTCACTGGGTCAACGCTTCCGATGCCAGATTTTAGGGGCGAAGCTCCTTAGGGCCGACTTAATTGGCGTGCATCACGCCTCGCAAAACCCAAACCGAAACTGAACACTTGCACAACAAAAAACGAAAACAGATGTGTAAACAACCGACTTTGTGTGTATTCAACCGTATACACGATAGCACATTATATGATCATCAGCTCCTTTCGCTTGTCCGTCTGTCCGTCCATTTATTTGTCCGTCCATCCGTCTGTGCATTCGTTCGTGCGTTCATCCATGCATCCTTGTCTACGTCCACCTGTCCGTCTATCCGTTCTGCCATCTGTCCGTCATTTATGCTAGTTGGTTCTTTACGCGTTAGACATTCAGGGCATGAGGAAGTATAGCTTAGCCCGCTCGTCATCATTGATTTTGCGTAGATGCGCAAATATTTCTTAAAATTCTCGAATTAACTTTACCAATGTCTGTTCGCGCCTTTCCTATGTTGATATAAACTGACAATCACCTTCAGTACATGGTGCTTACCTACAGTTACCCAACGTGACGGCTGTATCATAGGTGTACATATATAATGTTTATAAAACAGGATATGCATGACTGCATCCCTAACTGTCGGCTCACGAAGATTAGTCTATTGAAAAGCAATTGAGATACCTTGCGTGGTGCTGTGGTAGAATATTTAGTTGCCACACAGAATGCCGGGGTTCGATTCCCACTGAGACCATGACATTTTTTTCGTTACATTCATCGGGTCAACGCAGCTGATGTCAAGTTTTTCTTAACGCTCGCGTTTGCACATTACCCATGTGTGTTCTCAACATTCCTGGGTAGATATGAAGCGTCAATCACATGCGGCACATACCCGCTAGTGGGTATGTGCTGACGTCTGGCGGAAAGTGTTTGACGACGTACGCGATGGGATTGAGATTATTCGTGTCATGACCAGTGAGTTGTTTTTGTGTAGACCATCTTACCCTCCCATACCTAGTTTAGTTTACCCCAAGGGAAAGAGGTGATCACGAGAGGATGCAGACGTAGTCGGCTAGATAGATAGATAGATAGATAGATAGATAGATAGATAGATAGATACGTAGATAGACACCAAAACTGCTTGGAGTATGCAAGAAAATGCTTCGCATTTAATAACAATCTCGCGAAAGCTGTTTCGATGCCTGGTAAGCTATGTTTACGCACACTGAACAACTAGGGACATGTTGTAGATGAGGTACTGACCGGTATACCGTTCCGGGCGTGTGGCAGTCGGTCTCCGTCCCCAGTATGGTGATCGCACATTTCCTGAAGAGTGTTGGGGGTTGGTAAACAACGACGACAACGACGACAACAACAATAACAGCAGCCACAATGACGACACCGACAACGACAATAACGCAAACGACGATAATGCCAACGACAATGACGATATTGACAATGACGACAACGACGTCAACAGAGCTCAATAAGTTGCTACTCACCCAGGTTGATTTATTCTAGCAAACAAAACAAGTAATAAAAAACGAGTACACCGTATACCTATGCATGATTTTTCATTTCATGGTAACTGGTCAGTACAATGTAAGCGCTAAATGGCGCCAACAGCAGGAGCCATATTTCGACATGTTTATTGCCTATGCCTTCATGATGACTTGAGTATGTACAACTATTTCCCATCTTACAACACTGAAAAAGAGTCTAACTTCTTCTCAGAACAACCACCACCCTATGTCGTCAATAAACCGGTCTCATCCTCCAAGTTGGTTGAAACAAACCGATATATTACTTACTTTTCACCTAATTGGTGAAGTATTCTGATAGAGAAAGAAGCTCTAATATTCAGGAGTTGTTAATATATCGCACGTTAAACTCTCAATATCGGTTGCGTTGAAGGACTCGATCTTTTTTAATCTTCGAAAAATAGTTTTAAATGGTAGAGACTGCATCGTCATGCTACATATGGTGGTGATTTGTAGTGTTCAGCGCTTGAAATATGTACATAGGAACATGACCTTCAGCGGGTCGAATGTGAAACAGAGAGACCTGGACCCATCCGCGTCACGTATGCAACTAATAGCAGGTGCGTTAACCCCAATGAAAAGGAGGCTGCCACCCTCTTCACCATTTTGGTCTGATCTCTCTATATTCCCAATCAAAAAAACGCCTGTAATGCTGCACGGCACTGCACCATTCGAATGTGTTGTGGAGACGTGACAGCCGATTTTGTCTTATGCGTGCTTACACGTGCCTACAGACCGATCAATGTGTTAGTCATGTGATCTAGTTAAGAAGGATATGATACTTTGGCACACTGGTCTACAAGGTCTGCACGTTGTTTAGCTAAAAACTGAAAGAATTGGCATTGTAACCCTCTTGTCAGAATACCCGGGATACGCACGCCTAAACAAAATTTGGTGCTCTACGCACAGAATTGAGATATTTTATGACCTATGATATTTGTTTTGTATATTCTATTTGTTCTTGCCGTTAACTTAATACATGGCGCCAAGATTTTATGAGAGTTGTTGAGTATTAAAGAGATGCCGAATTTGCGAATGAGAGTTAGGAGAGTTAACGTATGAGCTGGGATATATGTTGGGTTATGCTATTGGGTAGAATTCCTCATAAGTTCCTGTTTTATTGTATTAGTGCACCAGTCACAGGTGAATCAGTTGTTGGCTAGTAGTTACTTCATGAACTTTCTTCCTGGTACGAAAACAAAAAAAAATTCGACATAAAATTTTGATCCGTAAAATACACTGATCTTGTTACTGAACACAAGTGCATAGTTCTGAAGAGTAGCTGAAAAAGCGTCATGTTTGGCTCGGTAAGCTGAATGTCCATGCTATATTTCTCTTTTAGTATGGTGAACAATGGAATGAATAAGCTAGAAAAAGTACATGTGGTGCCGTCTACGTTTCACCTGCCTGCAAACGCAGTGCACAACCTGCCTCCACCACTTGCACGTGAAGCAGCCGGGCTTTTCGTGATAATTTGTTTTGTGTCAGCAAGGTATGCATATGCAGTATATTAATACTGTCCATAGACCTATAGCTCACTAGCGTTTGTGCAAGGAAATATATGTTCTCGCGAGTAATTCAATCATTCGTAGGTTCCGTTGCATTGCTGCGGAAAAAACAAATTTTGTATATGCTGCGAAAATATATGCGACAGTTGTGAACTTCGTTTATAAGTTGATTTCTGTTATGTTCATTCCGATTGGTTCCGAAAAATAACATGACAGGCTAAGAAAAGAGAGAAACAAAATTGTATATTGGAACAATGTAGTAACATTAAAACGAAATTTTCATATATATATATATATATATATATTATAACAGACAATAATGCCAAGGAAACTATACGGGAAGTTATTAGAACGAATGTAATGTAAATAAGAAGAAAGAAAAGTGGGTGAAGAAATTACCTACCGTGAGCAGGAATCGAACTTACGACCTTCGAATAACGCGTTCGATGCTCTAACCATTGAGCTATCACGGCGGCCTTCCCTCAATCCATTTTTTAAATTATATGTGAATTTAAACGTGGGAGTGTCAGTCAGCGCCATCTGTAGGCAAGCGGCGAGTGTGGAACACCCTTCTATGAGCCTGTGTGGCGTCACGTAGCACGTGAACTTATTACGAGCGGGCAGCTGACCAATAGTCCCTCGTATACAACCTAAGGGCACCAAGTCTGCCAGTACGAGACCCTTGTTAATGAATAAGGGGAAGAAGTGTATGCCTAAGGTTCGATTCCTGCTCACGATAGGTAATTTTTTTTACCCACCTTTCTTTCTTCTTATTTACAATACATTTGTTCAAATAACTTCCCCTATGCATTCCATGGCATTATTGTATGTTAGATCTCATTAATATTGTGTCAAAACACGGAAAAACGAGCCGTTAGGTATACACTTTTTTCCCTTTATATATATATATATATATATATATATATATATATATATATATATATATATATATATATATATATATATATATATATGTGTGTGTGTGTGTGTGTGTGTGTGTGTGTGTGTGTGTGATATCTAACAGACAATAATGCCAAAAAATGTATTGGGGAAGTTATTAGAACCAATGTGAAGTAAACAAGAAGAAAGAAAAGCGGGTGAAAAAATAACTTGCCGTGAGCAGAAATCGAACCTACGACCTCCTAATAACGCGTTCGAGCATCGAACGCGTTATGATATATATATATATATATATATATATATATATATATATATATATATATATAGTCATTTCCAAAAAAAAAATACAAGGTAGCCCTGCAGCTGGTCTGAGAACTGGCTAACCTCCCTATCCTTCCTCCTTAATTCCTCCTCCTCCTCTAATAGAAATGTACAAAAACACCGGTTGCGCAAAATAATGCACGAGAGAAATGATGTTTTCTGTACTTACCAGGTGGACGTCGATAATATGCACCCATCTTCGCCAAATTTTCCCCTCTTTCTTGCACTTCATACAAACTATGAAGCGTGTGGCCTTGTGCGGAGCGCTCGCCTTCGGGTATCGGTTTGATTCTCAGCTTTCTGTTCACAATACCTTCCTACAGTAAAAATGAAATAAAACCGAATGAGTATTAGCGTGTCATTTACCTTTACTCAGTTTTACTCATTGTTGGGGCATACAGGATAGACGTTCAGGGAATCTATTCCTTTAGGCATGCAACATTTACGCATGGCCTTATGCGGGCCTATCTGCTGGCTTACACAACACTTACCGATGACGGCGAGGTGTTATCCTAAATTTGGACAGGTAACACAGCTTCAAGCCTTCCACATATTTTGCGTACTGCTAAAAAACTTCTGAACAACGCTTATAGTTTACTATGCTTTCACAGACAACCCAGTTTGTTCAATATTTATGAGTTGAAAATTTGTTACCAGTCCACAGGCCTGGGCACTCTAGTGTTTTTGAGAAAGGCAGGCTTGTGGAAACGCATCTGACGTGTGATCCGGTATTGTACGCTGCCGAGAATGCGCTGTTTTCCTCTTATTCTTATTCTCTTCTTATTCTCTTACCTCTTTTCTCTTTCTTATCTTTCTATCTCCTACAATAGTCTGCCTGTGCAGGGTCGTCAACCGGAAGCTTCTCTGGTTTTTCTGGCCTCCCTGTATTCTTCCTCTATGTTTGTCCTTAATGCCCACAAGCTGAGTAAGTCTTTCCGCCAGTTGTTCTTTTAATTATTAAGGAAGATATTTAGCCTTTCAAAAATAACGTGCGTGAATAAAATAGGTGCCATAATTACGCTTACAGAAAATATTTATGCTATTTGCCTTTTTTGGCTTTCAAATAAAGAGAGAGAGAGAGAGAGAGAGAGAGAGAGAGAGAGAGAGAGAGAGAGATGCTAATGAATCCTGATTTCAAAAAAAAAAATAGAAATATGAATTGCAATTGTGAAGTTTTAACAGTTCTTGATATGCCTATCTAGCTCGGATGCCGTGAATGCTGTTGATGGGTATTTTATGCTTTCAGTTTCGCACACAAAGAACAATAAAAATATGTCACTTAGGGCTGTATGTGCCTTAAGCTGGTTCCACTCGGAAACTTACCACATAAAGGACTCCGTCTTTGCGTTGTAGCATTATAGATGATCGCTCGTTGCTGTCGTGATAGATATTTTGTTGAACAGAGGCTGTGTTGATCTGCAGAAGATTATCAAGTCATTACGAAAATAATCTTAGATGCACCTGATCCACATGCATTATATGTCGAATGTGTTCAAACGACCAACATTTTAGCACTAACTCGCATATCACTGTCGTGTGACGAAGGGTATGTCATAAAGTACCTCCCTTTTGAACACCAAAGCTGAACTGCAGTGCCATCTGTCGAAACCATTAGAATGAAACTTACCAGTGTAAGATTCACTTGAAAATGGTCAAACACCAGAACTTTCGACTTTTCAACGACACGGTCGTACACTGAAGAATGCAAGGCTTTTTCTTTGTTGGATATAGCCCAATGAAGCCAAGAAAACCAAGATGCAGATAATTTGTAGTTCATGCTTATCGTGTAAAGAAATATGTTTACTTAGGACAGGTAGTAACCGCTGAGCCGAACCATGAGAATGAAATAAGTAGAAGAATAAAGATGGGATAGATCACAATCGGCAGCATTCTGAAATCGATAATTGTAATCTGCCACTAATCCTCAAGAGGAACTTATATAACAGTTGCATCTTGCCGGTACTTTCCTATGGAGCAGAAACCTGGAGGCTTACAAAGAAGGTTCAGCTTAAATTGAGGACGAGCCAGGGAGCGATGGAAGGAAAAATGACAGGTGTAACCTTAAGAGACTAGAAGAGAGCAGAGTGGGCCAGAGAACAAACCGGGGTTAAGGATAACATAGTTGAACTAAACAAGAAATGAACTTGGGGCGGACACGCAATACGTAGGCAGGATAACCGCTGGTCATTAAAGGTAACTGACTGGATTCCCAGAGAAGGCAAACACTCGAAGGGGAGACAGAAAGTTAGGTGGGCTGATGAGATTAAAAAGTTCGCATGTGTAACGTGGCTGCAGATAGCACAAGACAGGGTTGATTGGCGGATCATGGCAGATGCCTTTGTCCTTTATTGAGAGTAGTCAGGCTCATGATGATGTGTTGTAATTATAAATAAAAGGAAAAGAATGAACGCGAATAAAAAAAAATTAAGACAGTTTCCAACCAGTGGTGTCAAGCCCGAAAGAAGAGTTGAATTAGGGAGCCTTCTTTTTTTGTTTTTACAGTCTCTGTGTTTATTTCTGTTTGTTAATAACTTTATCTGTTTCTTTCTCTTTAACCCTCTTTTTATTTTTCTCTAATGGCTTGCTTTTTGTTTATTGCTCATTTACCTTTTTTTCGTACTTTCTATATTTCTACTTCTGTCTTGCTTTGCTTTTTCCGCTTCTTCTTGTGTTGATATCTTTATCTGTTTCCTTGTCCCTTTCCCTCTTTATTATATTTCTTTCTGTACTATACACGGCTATGCTTTGCTTCACAATCTCTCCTCCTCGCTCTCAGTTTTCTTTCTCACTCTCCTGCTATACAAGGGTATGCTATGTGCCCTGTTCACCATCGGATCGCGGGATGACAGTTACTAATCCTGCCTCGACAAGAAATCATTTCGCTAGAAATTTTGCTGTGTATTTCTTTCCGTCCATCTTTATACTTTTATACTCGTTCTCCCACTCCTCAGACTTACCACAATCGTCTGCAGTACGAAATAAGTCGCATGTTTTGTGAGCGAAGAATATCAAAAAGAAAAAAAAAAATTCACGCATATCAACGAAGTGAATGCTTGCGATGGAGCAGAGCAGTGTGCATAGAATCATAAATTGCGGACTTATATTTCGTCTGGTTAACGGTTTTTGATTTTGTTCTTGTAAACCTTTTCTTCTCTCATACGCTTTCATTGATCGGTAGTTAATTGTCAATGTTTTTCCAGTGTGGCGGCCTTTCATTTTGTTTGTTCTGCTTAACACTTTTGATAGCTTTTGTTGTACACAGAAGTTTCGGTTTCTACATCTGCTGTAGACGCCGGGTGGTGGTCAATGGACGGAAGGACACAGTGTTTGGTCTTAAGGTGGACCAAGAGGCCGAAAAGGGGGCTTGCCGGTTTAAGATGCTGATTTTTGTTCACGATTAACGGGGTTTCGACGAGTTCAAACAGCTCCACTGTTAAAGAGACGTGATGTCAGTCAGGACTTAAGTGACAACCTTCCAACTATGTGTCCACTGGCCTACCAATTTAGGTACGGCGGCCGTCGTTCGTACGTCAACTTTATCGGGTATTTATAACAGTATAACCGTGGGGCTATCACAGAGCGTCACTCGCAGCCATAGCGGCGAGTGTCTAGCACTGTCACTTTGTCAGCAGGCATATAAGTAGCAGTTAATGTTTTTTCACGCTGCCTAAACGTAGCAAACCTATCAGGAAATTTTTCTGGCTAAAGAACGAAAGAAGGGGAATGAATCGAGGAACTTGTTTCTTCATCAGAGAAAATTGGGGGGGGGGGGTAGTTTTGTCGATTCTTTGCTTAGCACTAAGCATGAATTTTTTTCTCTCAGCCCCTCGGTGCGCATACTTTTGGCACCGTCGAAATGTTCCTTCCATTTTTCTGATTTTATTTATTGTTCTGCAACGAAAACAGCGGTGATGATAGGAGTATGTGATCTTCGTCTACAAACTTTGGTGCTTTTCCATTCATCAGATGAGGCAAAAAGGTTGTACATGCCGAAACATGTACCTGATTGCATGAAATAGAGCAATGTGGCCATGTTTCTTATTTGTGGACAGGTATACCTGTAAACACTTACTGTAGGTTAGGAACCGTTGGTTTTACTTTAGGAACTAGCATTTTCCCTTCCGCAACACTGACTGTTTTGGTTGAAGAGTCACTTTCCCCAAAAATTTTAGTATTTCTCTCTGCGTACTTACCGTTTCGATTTCATGTTCTTCAGTCGTTACGGTCACGAAATGCAACTCGTCCGCCAATACTTCACTTCTTTCTAGGTTCAGGGTAATCTTGTCGTTAATTCGAAGAACAAGCTTGCTTGAGGTTGACCTCGCTTCCAAGATGATTGGGTACACATGTTGTTGTTTTCCTGCTTTAGAATGTTAATCACAAAAGAAAAAAAAAAGACATTCACATGAAGTTTGGGCATGAGAGACTTGTGGACTATGATTGGCTGGTGTACACGTATTCTTCCAGTAAAAAAAAACAAAAAAAAAATCTTACGGGCAGATGAACACAGGAGGAGACTCGCGAGTAAGATGAACACTTTCATATCGAACACTTCCGTTAGCATCGGGTGCACCGCAACATAGAAATAAAAAGGACTCTGACCACAGCATTTATTTCCGTGATATCAAGACATTTATCTCAAGTGCTTGTTTACATGTGGCGGTGCAGAGAGTTGCTGGATGGAAAGTTCAATCACACGTAAGCCCTGGTCAGAGGGCTCCGTGTTTTTAGTGTAACTAATGACCTTTAAGTCAAATGTTTCGAAAAGTTCTTTTCATATTGCAAACAAGTACCCGAAGACGCAAGACCCTCTAAATTTTAAATGATAGCAAATATGCTATAACCATGGGCAACTACGAATATATGTCAGATAAAGAGAGAGAGAGAGAGAGAGAGAGAGAGAGAGAGATAAAAACGAGGAAAAACAAAGGCGGGAAGGTTAACCAGATGCTAGGATCCAGCATGCTACTCTGAATTGGGGTTGGCGATTATGGGGTTCAAAGAGAGAGAGAGAGAGAGAGAGAGAGAGAGAGAGAGAGAGAGAGAGAGAGAGAGGTAAAAAGTAAACAAGAACAATACACGGGCACGCACAGATGAAAACGATCGACTCGGAGTCGTTCAGATAGGCCAGTAGTTTGCTAAAAGCCCAGTAGAGTTTTACTGAAATTACTCAAATTACTCAAACTATCGGACAATGGGGCAACCCAATTGGGCTTAATTTTGTTGTCTGAAGGCTGAAACCACAAAAAAAAAAGCTTTGCGTAGCATAGGGTGACTTGACGTTAGGAACATAGACGAAAAAGTGAAGCACACGGCGTCATATTTAGTTTGGGTATCCCAGAACTTTTTCAGCACAAACATGCAGAACTTCAGTTCTTTGAAGATGGTTGTAAGCCAGTCCCCATCTCCCCAACACGCGTCACTCCCACAATTGCTCTACTTTTGCTCTGCTTCTCACTACCTTTCTTCATCCTGTCCACGTCGCTACATTTGCCCCACCATGCTCAACTCACTGCACTAGACTTCCCACTTACTTACTCAGCTTTAATCTTGCCTTTTCTCTGGTCCGGCTTCACGGTCGCAGCTGGGCTGGAATGTACGAATAAGCAATCCCCAGGTATTTAGATTGGCGTAAAACACCTCCACTGTTAATACACCATTCAGTAGGGTGATACTAAAAAGTCGAAGAAAAAAAAAATGCTATCGTGATTCTGACTCCTTAGCGATTTCAGTGCCATTTCGTAGACTCACAATGTTTCGCCTCTGTTTATGTTGTCTAAAACATTTCCTGCAGTCAATCTACAAGCGTGTTGCTCCCTTATTAGGACAGAAAGACTCCACGTACAATTTGTGATGTGACTTTTCGGGGACGACGTTTACGCTCACGATATGTCGAACTACGTTATGCTAAATGTCAATCCCGTTCTTCTCTGTTTGTTACGCATGGATCGAAACTCCAACGTGTACAGATGTTCTTTTCCTCCAATAGCGTCGGCTGGCCTATTATTCATTTGGCAAGCAACGATAGGCACGCCTAGGATCTCGATGACGAATTCTCGACATTTGCTGTCTTAAAATACATCACTGACGCAATGCCTTTTAGAAATGTTAGTTGCCGAGCTCAACGATGGCTTTCCTCTGCTCTTTTCTTTCTTCTTTAGATGAACCGGAAGTTCCACACAAAATGGCTTATGTGGCAACACAAACTCAGTTAACACTGCTAAATTTTTTATCGTGAATAGCATTGTCACTAAAATTTTCATTGTGAATTTCTCATTTGAAAGACAAATCAAGCTCAAGTTTTTCTTTCAAGAACGTGCCGAAATAAGAGCAACCTTATTTTTGAGAAATACACATGAATTTCCTAGTCGCTTTGTGCTGCAAACGGTAAACTGCTTGTCAGTGTTTCTTGACTCTTCCGCTACCTTGCGAGGTTCCTCAGAACTACTTATTTGCATAATAAAACTTTAATGTAAATTTTGCGTAGTCCTTTATTATAGGCGAGAGCCTTAGAAAGCCTTAAACGGTTCACGAAAAGGCCCCTCGTTGAAAGGCCAAGACCAGTGTATGGTACAGGAAGTTACATGTCCTCCCAGCCACTTTATACGAGTTGAGGTGCGTGAACTGCGGATTCAGTTCGTCGCTGCGGTGGTCGCATGATTAAACGAATAAAAAAACCCACAAAAATCACGTGACTATGATAGATGCGATTTCATTTCTTTTTTGAAACGTTCGCGCGGCAAAAGAAATTACTATATTCCTCACGCGGTCGCTTGAAATGAATGTGGGATCGTGCCCCGCCCCCCTCGGAAAAGTACGCCACACGCGGAAAGTTTTCAAAAGGTGGTTGGGTGGGAGATGAGGATTGAAACAATCACTCGGAAGAAACAGAAGATGACTTTTGCCCTCTAGTCACCTTAAGAAGATGCATAAATGACCACGTGAGTTTTTGCATTTGACCTACAATAATACACTTGTCCCTTGAACCCCTAAGAAACACGCCTGCCCATATTATTGAGATCTAGCAGGCAATCATGCCAAGGAAAGTATAGAGATTTTATTAGATGAAATCGTAACGTAAATGTGATGACTGAAAAATGGGCGTAAAGATAATAAGCCGTGTTCAGGGACCGAACTAGCAACCTTCGAATAACGCTTCCGATGCTCTACCGATTCAGCTACCACGCCGGCTGTTCACATCTCCACTGCGCGTTAAGCGATGGAGCATCAGTCAGTGTTATCAGTAGCCATGACGGTGAGTGTGGAACACCCTAGAGGTAGTATGCGAGGGATGATTGGTCGGCTGCCAGCTCGTGGTAAGATCACGTACTGTACGTCATGCCAAACAGGCACTGAAAGAGTGTTTCACACTCACCATCGTGGCTACTCGTGCGTTGTTTCGCGTTCCCAAGCCTAATGCACATATATACGCTATAAAGTGGACGGGGGAATTGCCGCCGTAGTAGCTCAGTTGGTAGAGCTTCGGACGCGTTATTTGAAGTTCGCAGGTTTGGTTCCTGCTCACGGCAAGTTATCTTTCCGTCCACTTTTCTTTCATTTCAATTGCATTACAATTACTTGTAATAGGATCCCTTGTACTGTCATTCCTATGATTGCCTGTTAGATCTCATTAGTATTGTCTAAGAAAAAACTAGAGCCTATAAACACACAATTATTTCCTACACATATTCATAGTTATTTTGACTGCCCTCGTTCAAAATTCCCATAAACTTGCTATGTTTAGTGTTAAACTCCATTATGTGGCACCTTTTATCGATTTTTACGGATATAGAGCTATGTAGGACCTTGCAAATGCCACCAAAACTTCAGGCGTTATAAAAAGTTGGCGCAGGAACATCAAGCGCCGTGTCCCCAGCCGATCTTTTGCTTTTTTCAGGATTAATAAGCGCTTGCTCAATGAACAAGTGGCAATTTTGATATTTTGTAATTTCTATCATTTTATGCGAGAGGAACTACTTTATGGTGTAATGTCCCTTTAGTGTCATGTTTTCTTTAGATGTCGAATAAACCTTTATAGGTAAGAAATGTTGATTACAAAGAATAAAGAAATGCTTGTAACAACATAGTAAATCCGTGGCCGTAAGAAGAAGTTAAGTATACACAAAAAACTAATCTTCTTAAGTTAGCGTTTCTCTGGCACGTAATTATCGCAACTAGATTCACCTGACAGTTTTTTACAGTTTTTTAAAAATAACTTATTATATAATAGTAAAGATTCAATTTTTATTGATGTTTAATTTCGTTGGTTTATTGACTATTTTCACATTTACTTGATATTTTTGTTTCTTTCACTATACATTAGCAGTGTGTTCGATTATGGATGTGTCCTGAAAGGGCTAGAGCCTATATTCACGACCTCGTACTGAAACTGCATATTGAGCCTGTGGGTAATCTTTGCAACTAAACGCATAAAAGCAAACAAATAAAATGTAGGCAATACATAATAGAGCTTAGGTTGGGGTAGCTAGATTGTTGTGACGATACTGCTATGGACTAAAGATAAGGAAAAATGTCAGGTACCTAAGTTCTCATAAGCTTCTCACGTAGCGGTGCCATCACTCTTTTAGGCTAGATGACAACGCATGAAAAACGTGGATAAATAGTTGTATTGTATCGCAATGTGGTTTTTTATTTCCAAAGCAGCAATCTGGGGTCAATGTTTTTCGAATGTTATTATTTAGTTCGTCCACGTGTGTACTCCACAGATTCCTCTTTTGCAAGTCTGCAACAAAAAGAAAATAAAGTAAGTAAACTGTGAATCCCCATTGCATGCTTAGAACAACTTTTACTTAGATGCACTTTAACTGTTGGAGCAAAACGATTTTATGAAATGGTAATGTTGATCCTTTAACGAGAAAAGAGTCTTGTTGTAGATGTTTGAGCGAAACGATATTGCAGCTTACAAAGCTTGGTGTAAATGAAAAGTACCATCAGAGAATGCTAAGTATGGATGATTAGCCGGGGCAAAAATAATGCAGGTCGAAGTATGGTGGAGAACTCTAAAGAAAGCTGTTTCGTAGATTTAGCGTCACTCTGAATGAAATGAGGGGCTGAGCAGAGGACATAAAAACTGCCGACTACTTGTTATCTTCAGTAGTTTTTTAGGAGGGGTGCTAATTATATTGAAAAAAAAAGAGATTGGACAACAACAATTTCTAACTGCCTCTATTTCTAACTGTGTATTTATGCCTTCTTCAAGTATTTGCATAGGTATTATCCACTGATTTCACTATCTGAAAATAAATCTTCTACTAGTGAAGCCCATCTGCTTGCTTTTAAATGAGGAAGTGGATTACATTCACAGGCATCACAAGCCTATTTGTATTACAGTTGAATGAACATAATTATGACAAAACTTGTCTTCTAGACAAAATGGACATGCAAGGTTTGTCCGAAAAGTGTTGTTAGGTAATATACTATAAAGTGTATATGCCTCACAGAACGCTTGGATCAGTTGATGTCAATGAAGAAGGAAGTTAGAAGCATGTGAACTTGAGCTTGGTGGTACACATGCGTAGTAAAAACAGCGCGATAATAATAAAAATAAAACGAGAGAGATGACGAAAACATGGCTAGTTCTGTTTCATCTGTGTCGTCCTTGTTGTTTTCGTGATGTTTTTTTTTACTATAAAATAGGAAGTTAGCTTAGGCACACGTAGTAGCCCTAACATGTGGTACCACCTGGTGAGTAAAAAGAGACTTATCCATCAAGCTTTTTTTTCCTTTTTGTGCAAGCCACAATTCAGCGCTCGTTGGAAGATAGGAATGTCATCAAGTTTTCCGTAAAACTCTGCAATTCCGTGGTGAATATTTTTCCCGTGATAAAGACTGTCTTTACCATAAGAAACTTAACGTTCAGTGGAAAGTCAATTGTACCGATGCCACAGAGCCTCCTTGCCCCGCAGCGGTGGTCTAGTGGCTAAGGTACTGCCGCGGCTGCTGACCTGCAGGTCGCGGGATTCAATCCCGGCTGTGGCGGCTGCATTTCCGATGGAGGTGGAAATGTTGTAGGCCTGTGTGCTCAGATTTGGGTGCACGTTAAAGAGCCCCAAGTGGTCGAAATTTCCGGAGCCCTCCACTACGGCGTCTCTCATAATCATATGGTGATTTAGGGACGTGAAACCCCACATATCAACAGGGCCGCCTTAATGGTTCACGAAGACGTCAGCGATGAAGCCAGTGCTTCACGGACATCAACGACCATCGCTCATGAAAATGTGACGCGTGTGAGAAACGTGTTGAACTCGGACCGTTATTTCAGTGGCCGTTTAATGACAGAGGCATTGAAGGCTCCAAAAAGACCATTCACCAGGTTTTGAGGAATAATCTGCAGATGCCGAAAGTGTCTGCAAAGATTGAACCCATACTGTAAACAATAAAAATATCGCACTGAATCAAAACTCGCTAAAAAATTTACCGCTTGCGTGATAGTGAGCTCCCCATTTAAGACTACATTATAACAGGAGACCAGTATCAGTGCCGCTAATCACAGTCATTGTCCACATCTCTGGTCCTATTAACTGGCGCTCTTAGGCCATTATATGGCCCTTGTGCCACAAAGCACCAAACATCATCGTCAGTGTCGGGTGTTTGAACACGGCACTAAAAGAAAGCGTGAAAGTGCCGAGCGGCATACCACAGTGTCCCCTGACTCCAAGAAGGCCTCGTGGGAACTCACTGGCAGCGGGCTAACCTCAATTCGCACAGCCTGAACGAGCAAGTCAAATATCAATAGCACGCTTATTGACCTTAAGTGGCTTTTTGAATATGATATACGAGTTGGTATCCCATGACACAAACGTGAACGCCAAGCTCTGCGTATAGATGTGCTGAAGTGACGGAAGCGAATGGTTCATCGCACCCAGTATGACATTGCTGGAAATCGGAAACTTTACCAAAGGTTGCTAAGGGTCTTGACCTGGCTCGGCCGGACATTGTTTTGTTTACGCGCTTAAAAACATTCATGAAAAAAAACATTATTTTGGGAGAGTCGACAAAGTCGAACAAACTTGCACGTAGGCTCTAAAGCACATTCTGCAATACGCCTTCCCTGACCCCTTCAATGCCTCTAAATCTTGCTGAAAGCGATAAAAGAACGTAAATCTTGATAGAAGCGCGAGAGGAGGAGGGTATTTTGAAACCATTTTACTAATGTTATCAATACAAGGTTTTTAATTGACTTACTTTATAGCTTTTTGGAGAAAGTCGATATACAAAGCTTGACTGACAAATACAGAGAAATGCTCCTGTTGAGACCTTGGATTGTTGAGTGAACTCAAGGACGTACTTTGGTACTGTATAGGCGTTCAGTGATTATCGAGAATTCACTGGACACTTAAGTTTTATTGTGAAGAGTGGAATATGACAGATTTATTGGGTCTATTCGCATCATACTCTCATTCGCTTTCCATGCTCTTGAGTCAATCAACGGCGTTATTATGGTCACACAACGCTCATTCACAAGTGGCACGAGAACGAGCGTGTTTCGACGTTTCACGACATAGCCGAGACGCCAACGCTGCTACTGGCAGCCACGGCGAGCAGGCGGGATGCCGTGGTTGTGTATTGGTTACGGTAATGGGCTGCTGGCCCGAAGGTTGCAGGTTGAATCCTCGTCGCGGAGGTCGCATTTTGGTGGAGACAAAATGCCAGAGCGCCTTGTTCTGTGCAATGTCAGTGCACGCCAAAGAACACCTGCAGCTGGTGCAAATATCCGGAGACTTCCTCCAGGGTGTTCCTCATATTCATATCGTGGTTTTATTTATTTATTTATTTATCACATACTGCGGACCAAGTATGGTTCATGCAGGAGAGGGCAATACAGGTCAAAATTCTTCTACATACATACACTTCCGCTGCAGTATACATTCACTGCAGAACAAAATTCATGTACATTAAAAATTCGTGAAAAACAAGGGACAAATACAGGCAAAGAAGCAGACTTAAGCGACAAGAAAAGGGTATAGTTTCATCTCGGCGTGTTGAGCATGGGGGAATCATGGGGCAGAGCATTCCAATCAGAGACAGTTCTCGGGAAAAATGAATACTTGTAAATGTTAGTGCGTGCAAATATAGGTGTAATGCTGCGACTATGTTTATGACGTGAAGACCTGGTTGTGTCCTGTGTTATGTAATCTGGTGCATGCAATCCTGATCTGGAAAAGTATAAAAGGCGGAAAAAGTTAAGCCGTGCAGTTTTTCTTCGATCGGCCAAAAGTTGGAGGTTCGCATCCTGCAACAGGGCTGACGGCGAATCGCGACATCTATACCGGTTGTATATAAATCGAGCAGCTAATCGTTGTATTTTTTTTATTTTCTGTATATTACCAGCTATGTGGGGGTCCCACACAATGCTGGCATATTCAAAAGAAGGACGAACCATGACTTTATAGGCTCTAAGTTTTAGTGAACTAGAAGAACGACCCAATTCGTATTTTAGAAAGCCTAATTTTCTCCTGGCAGCAGAACATATACCATCAATATGTGCTGTCCAGCTAAGCTTCGATGTAATCGTTATGCCCAAGTACTTGAATTCTTATACTTGCCTGATAGCGTATCCACTTACATTATAAGTAAACTCCAGTTTTCGGATTTTGTTACTCAGACATAAATATGCAGTTTTCTCAAAATTAATTACCATTTCCCACTTTTTACACCATTCTTTTATGTAGATTAAGTTCTCACACAAGTCACGCTGGTCAGAGATAGAATTTATGGTATTAAAAATTATGCAATCGTCTGCAAATAACTTAGCACGTGATAGCACGGTGTTTTAGCACGCGATACTCCAGGAGGAGGAGAAATAAACTTTACTATAAGAAACCAGCAGGTATAGGCGGCCGGGCCTAAGGCTCCCATGAGGGGACGTCAAGGGCTTGCCTCGACGCCGCCTCATGGGCGTGATGGGTCGCCCAAATTTCGTCGTAAAGAGCGGGGCTCCGCAGAGCCTCATGGAGCTTCGACGAAAGGGTCGTTGGGAGTGCCCGGCACAGTACAGACGCACTAACGTGAAACTCCCAAAAGTAATTATTATTAGCAGTGTGCATTTTCTGCACCTGTCTGGTTGCGGGAGAGTTTTCCATCGGAAATTGCTATCGTGGCCAATTACTGAAATATAGCACAGAGAAATATGACAAACCTTGCCGTGTGCGCACTGCATACCGTCCAGCATGGGGTATGTCCTGCAAGGTGGCCCACCCAAACTTGCTCGGTTGCAGCACTGCATTTTGCAGTTGGCACTCTGTAAAAGAATGAACACTACAGGTTCTGTCTGATTCTTTACCATGCTCGTAGTTCAATGTAGGCAAGTGCAAATGCGAAAGTGCGTGCTTGGTGAAGACAGCATTGTTCTAGTGGTAACGATTGGGCCAGTCGGTAGTGATGCATTACTGTTTTGTGTGTGTGTGTGTGTGTGTATGTGTGTGTGTGTGTGTGTGTGTGTGTGTGTTGCGCAAAAAACAGTCATGCATCAGCGTACTTCACTTCGCGTGTTTTAAACGTTTAGAACGATGCAATTGGTTGCTTTTACACGGCGCCCGGCTTCGATAGAAGGGTTACGAAGCTACCTGTTTATATTTGTGGCCCTGTCGTCGCCAATTGCGACGGGTCGCTGATATATTTTGATACTTTTTTTTTTGCAATGAAAGGCTGAAACTCGGCATGCGATCGAAATATTTATGCGATAGTGTTAAAGAGCTTGATTCGTAGAAATTCTAATGTCAGTGTCGGCGTCATCACGTGTGAGCGAAAAATGAAATTTGTCTGTGGCCCGAAAAACTGAAAAAGACGCAAATAAAATAAATAATTAAATCTGCTGTTTGAATAATGAGCCAACCCTAGCCATCTGCGTGTCAGGTGGGCGCTTTACCACCGAGCCACGACATTTATCAAAGCAGCTTCGACAAAAAAAAAAAAAAAAAACACTACATGAATTTCGTGTACAGAGAGCAGCCCTCTTAGCACATGATATGGCGTGGAATGTTTAATTATTTTTCGTCAACTCTAGTTATTATCTAGCTTTCCTTGGGTACAGTTCACTAGCACGCTGAAATCAGCCTCATTCTTATAGTAATGCATATGAAAAGGTAATAGTTAACAAATTCGCAACTGTAAGCCCCTATAAAAAAACAGGGGGTGAGGGGAACGCTTTTAATCAACTATGTAAGAAAGTTTTGCATGGTGGTTTTTCTTCAAGCAGTATGTAATAGTCTGTGTTAATTATGAAAGAGGCGAAACTTTCCAAGAGGCTTGTTTTGCTATATAAGCAATGAATGAAACCGACTGACAATTAAGCCAGGATAATTATAGAAGGTATTATTTGTGGTTATTTTGCTGTAGTTAATTCTTGTTACATAAGCTGAAAGAAATGAAAGTGGAACAAGAATAATCTTTTCCGTTGTTGATATCCGAACCAATTATCTTAGAATAATGCACCCGACGCTTTGCCGGCCTCTGGCGGAGCATAGTATGTAATAGTATACTGTGGCAGAACATAATGTGGTATATTTAGGTATTCAAGTATTATCTACTCGCTTACCTCTTTCGCGGTGACTTTCCTTCCTTGAGTCACTCTTAGCAACTTCCGGCACAGATACTGTGCACGCACAGATTGTCCTGGATATTTTCTGTGTTCCCGGTTGTAGTTCTTGCTACTTTGGACTCTAATGCAATCTTCTGACAGATACCTGCGCGTAAAAAGAACCTGTATCAAGGTATGTAAGCAGTAATAAATAGAACACAAATTGGTCTGTGTGACAACAGCGTAAGCTCTTCACGTAGTTAAAGTCTGTAATAGCACTATTTTGGATCTTGAAACACGAGCATTGTTCCCATCGCGAGCATCTGCAGAAATCATGTATTGATTGATTTGTAGGGTTTAACGTCCCAAAACCACCATATGATTATGAGAGACGCCGTAGTGGAGGGCTCCGGAAATTTCGACCACCTGAGGTTCTTTAACGTGCACCCAAATCTGAGCACACGGGCCTACAACATTTCCGCCTCCATCGGAAATGCAGCCGCCGCAGCCGGGATTCGAACCCGCGACCTGCGGGTCAGCAGCCGAGTACCTTAGCCACTAGACCACCGCGGCGGGGCATAAATCATGTATGTCTAAAATCAAGAGTTTGACGAAAGTTTGTCTGGTCGGGTAAGCTCATGGTCAACCGTAAAAGGAAGATGACAACTTTTAAATAACAGACTCAAATATTACTTTCTTTTTTCATCAGTCGTGTTACCGGAACCGGCACCGATGGTGATCTTAAGTGCTGGATGAGGCATCAAATTTGACCTAAAAGGAACAGTTTTCCCCTTAAAAGCGACAGCTCCTTGAATGGTGATATGGATATCACGAGTGCTGTTTGAGAAACAGACTCAAATAATTACTTGCTCTTTTTCATCAGTCGTGTTAACGGAACCGGCACCAATGGTGATTTTAAGTGCTGCATGAGGCATGAAAAGGAACAGTTTTCACCTTAACAGCTCCCTGAATGGTACTATGGATATCGAAAGCGCTGTCTGAGAAAAAATAAACAAACTTGATGTACTTTCCCAAGAATCCATGCAAGAAGAGACTGCTGTCACGGCTGCTGGCCATATCGCTGACCATTGCTGAAGATATATGGGTACATTTCAGTTTAACTGCAGCCGTGTGCTCAGGTGGTTCAGAGGGAAATAGGACAGGGAAATTTTGGAGGGGTTTTGTATATGAAAAGCGTGGGATCCGTGTGTGTGCGAACCATCACTGGCTCTCAGAAATAAAGAATGCACAGACCTTGAAAGACATCTGCGAACGAAACCGTCTGGCTAGGTGTGGCAAGTGTAGTCGGCGTAAGCATATGAAAAAACAAAATTAGTGACATTTAGGAAGGGGCGGGGAAGGGCGTGTTTGAGTGATCTTTTGCGGGTTACGCAACCTTCCGCGCAGATTGTGAATTCGTGCTTTTTTCCTGCGAATCAACGCTCAGTTGAAGTTATGCGTTCAGTCCTGTCTGGTGTTTTCCTCTTGTCCGTTGTTGTTTTGCTCTAATCAGTCATGTATGCTGTTAATACGCCCCAATCAGCCCAATTACCTTCTCTAATAAAGAGATAAGTTGCCTTGGCAATCTCTTGCATAATAAAAATTGACATTTATCCATACTAGTTCGCAAGCCTAATTATGACAGAGTGCGATTTAACATCTTCTTCCTTAATTTAATTGAGCAGCTGTTTTGTATGCAACAAGCATTTTATTCGCCTCATCAATGTAGAGCGCATACTTTGGAAAGTATTTGTGCATTGCTACTCACTGTACGTAGCGTCTGATGCTTTTCTCGCTGCACGGCGAAAGCTTGAACTTGTTCAATCCGCCGTCCACATAACTCATGAGATATCCTTTGGCCCACGGGCACTCGGGGGTTTCGTCGTGAGGTGATCCTAACCTGAATAGCGGCGGACATGATACTTTTGAAGTTCAGCCATTGGTTGAGTGAACTATACTCCGAAATAAACTTACGTATGCGCCAGTTCATGGGCCATTGTATTGACTCCGTTGTATGTATGAGGCATATCTTCACCTTCACCTACTGCTGATTTCCTACAGGCTGCGGCAAAATTTGCAAGTCCTGAAATACATTAATTGAGAATTTACATCTTACGATCACAATCCCATCAAGCACAATTTAAACCCTCAATAAAGTCAAAATTTGCCGACGATCATGAGAAGTGACCATTTGGTCGATAATAAAATCTAGTCAGATTTTGAAGAAGAGACGCTGAACAACATTTTTTTTTCTGTAAGAGGCAACATTTGTTGCTAATTCATATAGTTATGCCCAGCGTGGATTTTTATTGCAGCCGTCGGTGGCGTGCAGCGATGAGCATGAAACGGTTTGTTGCTGTAGTGAGTTTTGAACTGAACTGAAGGCTAAGACCTTTTCTAGTGTTATGTTTTTTAAAAAAACATTCTAAACAGCACTGATAATTGTGCGTGCTCGCAATCTTTTATGATTGTAAAACAGCCCAACGAAAGAAGACTAAACAAGGACCATGAAGAATACCCCAAAACAGGCGCTGAATGCACGTCACTGTTTCTAAGAAAACCTAATAGAACAGCCGTGCGTGTAACCAGGGCAGTGGTGGTGAAATTTATTTATGAAAGTTATATACAAAGAGGGTGGGGAGCGGTTCTTAAGTAGCCGCCCCGTACAGACTCTAGATGGGCTCCCCTTTAGGGGATCCGATTGGAGTCGGTCGCGGCCCTTGCACGCTCAACCAAGACCCGTCGGGCCGTCAGGTCAGAGCTTCCGATCGGGACTAGAGAGGGCGAGGTTTATAGAGTCTGTGGCCGCTAAGCAAGCGCCAGGTAAGTTCGTACAGAATGCTGCGAGATTGATCCGAGATGTTCCTTCAAAAAGGTATGAGCCCTCCATAATGAGGGAAGTGGGCACAACAGAAGCTTGGCATGGTCTTGTCTATAGCGTACTGTCTTCTTTCTTTCTTTCTTTCTTTCTTTCTTTCTTTCTTTCTTTCTTTCTTTCTTTCTTTCTTTCTTTCTTTCTTTCTTTCTTTCTTTCTTTCTTTCTTTCTTTCTTTCTTTCTTTCTTTCTTTCTTTCTTTCTTTCTTTCTTTCTTTCTCGCTTTCTTTCTTTCTTTCTTTCTTTCTTTTCTTTCTTTCTTTTCTTTCTTTCTTTCTTTCTCACTGCTAAAGTAATGGGTCCATTTAGTGATAGGTAGCAGCACGTCTTGCTCAAAACTATGTTTTCTGATCTATTCCGCTCGGGGACTTTCATGTCCTAAATAGCGTACGTGAGAGTCCTGAACGAACAAAGAAAGTCACCATCATGCCATTATGAAAAAATGAATTTCGAATGCAATATTCTTTAAGTCTTTGTTTTCTCAAATGCACAATTTCTGATATCGACCTTACGCGTTGTCTAGCAGGTCGCTGTTAGTATATGCACTAACCTGAAATCTTTCAATAAAGCAGCTCTGGCTGAGTGTTCTACTTCAAGATCGTTTTTTTTTACCCTAGGTAGAACGCATTTGTATGCTTTAGTAAGCATTGACAAGTATGGCCGCGTATCCTTGTGGTCAAAGCAATCGCTTTCAGACTAGTGTTTCCGACCAGACACAAACAGAAAGCTTGTAAGCAACTTATTCTGCTTTATATAATAATTATGACGGTGTACCAGAAGTGGATCAGGAGGGTTTCTTGAAACACGACAAGCTTCACATCACAGGTCAGCCAATAGGCTGCAAGCTTCACTTGAATAGCCTCCCCCTTTTTGCCACTGGGAGCCATGTTTTCGTGGAATTGTTTTGGCAACGAGTGCAGGGCTGTCTCGGTATTGCGGCTTAGCACAACGCTTACCGACTCTGCCCGTAATGGTAGACGCTGACCGATCAGCTACTCCATGTAGCAAGCGGATTAGGGCGACAAAGCATGAGCGCATGCATCAATTCCCTCCCGATAATGTCGAAACTAGTTGGTTTTAGAAACGTTGGTCAACACCACTCCATGCTCGAGATCATTGAGACACAGCAAAACCTTCAGAGCGAGCTCTTTCAGCAAAACGACTTCGACCCCTCATTTCTCCTTAGAAAAATGTGAGAGGCAGAACGAGTGTCTGCGGAGCGAGCACATCTCTAGAAACGCTGAACGCACTCAGAAGCAAAGCCACTAGAATTTTCGGATCATCATCATCATCAGCCTGACTACGTCCACTGCAGGACAAAGGCCTCTCCCATGTTCCGCCAGTTAACCGGTCCTGTGCTTGCTACAGCCAATTTATACCCGCAAACTTCTTAATCTCATCTGCCCACCTAACCTTCTGTCTCCCCCTAACCCGCTTCCCTTCTCTAGAAATCCAGTCAGTTACCCTTAATGACCAGCGGTTATCCTGTCTACGCGCTACATGCCCTGCCCATGTCCATTTCTTCTTCTTGATTTCGGCTATGATATCCTTAACCCCCGTTTGTTCCCTAATCCACTCTGCTCTCTTCTTGTCTCTTAAGGTTACACCTACCATTTTTCTTTCCATTGCTCGCTGCGTCGTCCTCAATTTAAGCTGAACCCTCTTTGTAAGTCTCCAAGTTTCTGCTCCGTAGCTAAGTACCGGCAAGATACAGCTGTTATATACCTTCCTCTTGAGGGATAGTGGCAAACTACCTGTCATAATTTGAGAGTGCTTGCCAAATGTGCTCCACCCCATTCTTATTCTTCTAGTTACTTCAGTCTCGTGGTTCGGCTCTGCGGTTATTACCTGCCCTAAGTAGACATAGTCTTTTACAACTTCAAGCGCACTATTACCTATCTCGAAGCGCTGCTCCTTGCCGAGGTTGTTGTACATTACTTTCGTTTTCTGCAGATTAATTTTAAGACCCACCTTTCTGCTCTCCTTGTCTAGCTCCGTAATCATGAGTTGCAATTCGTCCCCCGAGTTACTCAGCAATGCAATGTCATCGGCGAAGCGCAGGTTACTAAGGTATTCTCCATTGACTCTTATCCCTAACTGTTCCCATTCTAGGCTTCTGAAAACCTCCTGTAAGCACGCGGTAAATAGCATTGGGGAAATTGTGTCCCCCTGCCTTACACCCTTCTTGATTGGTATTCTGTTGCTTTCTTTATGAAGCACTATGGTAGCAGTTGATCCCCTGTAGATTTCTTCCAGAATGTTTATATATACTTCATCTACGCCCTGATTCCGCAGTGTTTGCATGACGGCTGATATTTCTACTGAATCAAACGCTTTCTCGTAATCTATGAAGGCTATGTATAGGGGTTGGTTATACTCTGAGCATTTCTCTATTACCTGATTGATAGTATGAATGTGGTCAATTGTTGAGTAGCCTGTTCGAAATCCTGCTTGTTCCTTTGGTTGATAGAATTCTAATGTTTTCTTTACTCTGTTAGCAATTACCTTTGTAAATAGCTTGTATACTACAGAGAGCAAGCTGATCGGCCTGTAATTCTTCAAGTCCTTGTCATCTCCTTTCTTATGTATTAAGATGATGTTAGCGTTCTTCCAAGACTCTGGTACTCTTCCCGTCAGGAGACACCTCGTAAACAGGGTGGCTAGTTTTTCTAACACAATCTGTCCTCCATCTTTCAGCAGATCTGATGTTACCTGATCCTCACCAGCAGCTTTGCCCCTTTGCATGCTCTCCAAAGCTTTCCTGACTTCTTCTATCATTACTGGTGGGGTGTAATCTGGGTTACTGCTAGTTCTTATAGTATTAAGGCCGTGGTTGTCACGGCTACTGTACAGATCTCTGTAAAACTCCTCTGCTATTTTAACTATCCTATCCATATTGGTAGTTATTTTGCCTTCTTTGTCCCTTAGTGCATACATCCGACTTTTGCCTATCCCAAGTTTCCTCTTCAATGCTTTGACACTTCCTCCGTTTTTCAGAGCGTGTTCAATTCTCTCCATGTTATACCTTCTTACATCGCATACCTTACGTCTATTAATCAACTTCGAAAGCTCTGCCAGTTCTATTTTGTCTGTTGTACTTGACACTTTCATGATTTGACGCTTCTTAATTAGGTTCTTTGTTTCCTGGGAAGCTGGGGAATTTTCGGATGCATCATAATAATTTCGCAGGTAGTCTCTTAGTATAGTTGTTTGCTGTAGTGGCCTGTTCCCTAATCCTCCAGTGTAGGGTAGTTTAGTTGTTCGCTGTAGTGGTCTGTTCCCTAATTCCTCACTGTAGGGTAGTTTAGGTGTTCGCTGTAGTGGTCTGTTCCGTAATTCCCCGATGTAGGGTAGTTTAGGTGTTCTCTGTAGTGGCCTGTTCCCTAATTCCCCAGTGTAAGGTAGCGTATTGGATGTCTTTCTGGTTAACCTCCCTGCCTTCACCTTTTCGTTGCTTCCTTCTTTCCTTCGTAGTGTCCTGTTTTGTACTCTGCATTCAAGAAAGAGACTAGAGGAAGCACCTGAAGTCATTGATGGCGGTAAATTACTACACAGCGTGAGTCGCGGGTTCATATTGTGAAGTCAAAAGGAGAATTGTTAATGAGTGTCGGGGCAGCCTGACAGAATTATAACGAATATAGTATCCAAACTCGATGTACCAGATAATGTGAAAACGCTGTGAAGGCTTGTGTTGATTCATGCGGGGTCAGCCTTTGTCATCATAGGCGGAAACTTAACATCATAGTGGGTATACTGGACACCACATTGTGAAATCACTCCACTTAAATTTTTCAAGATAAATTACACTCACCTGCAACAGTGTTATCCTGCTTCATTTGCATGTCAAGTCTGAAATGAAGTTGTTAATATCACGTGAGTCTGTGTAGGGTGATTACTTCAAGCCTATTTCATATAGTGCTGTTGTTTTCTTACAAAGTATCCGAATTTCTTAAGCAAGGAGCAGAATTCTAAGCATGAAGGAATATCTGGGCCGTCGTAGTCAACATGTCATACAGAGGTAAAAGGATATTAAAGGTTACTCCTTCAATGTTTTGCAGGAAACAGTACTAGGATAAAATAACGTGTAACAAGACTGGAGTTTGAAAAAAAAAAGAAAACTTTGTTTTTTAAAGAATCACCGCGCATAATGGCACTATAAACATGGTATGATCCAGAACCTTCCCTTGTTCTTCTCCAGAAAATGCGAGTATGGGCTGTATAATAAAAAGCTCCAGTTTAAATTGCTCTCACAACAAAGAAAATATAAGAGAAAGATGTGACCAGCTGTTTACTTACGCTGTAGCAAGGTAAACCGCGTCGTGATGCCCTGGCACTTTCCCTTGATTGGCGTACCTCTGTAACCCGTTCAACATAGCACTCGCATCAATTGTTCCATGTCTGTTGCTAGCGAACTCGTGATCCTGTTTCAAAAAAAAAAAAAACGGTTGAGCGTCTTGAAGCAGAGATAGTACTTCATCTATGACACTTGAACGAGTAAGAACGAGGCAGTAAGGTTCATTTATAATAAATATAGGCAAACGGGATCTCCTGCAGAATTATTACACAAAGCTGGTCTGTCAACACTACAAAGTCGGGCGAAAATAGCAAGACTAAAGGTTTTGTTTCAGTTAATTCATGGAGACATAAACATCAACGCGTCAAAACTAATCTCTTTCAGTCGATCTAGGTTAACACGTTACCGGCACTCTCAAGCACTTAATGAATACACTTTTCATTCAAACTGCTTTGAATATTCATATTTCCCGCAAACCATAAGAAATTGGAACCTACTTAGCCCTTCTGTTACGAACACTTCATCTTTGAATGTGTTCTTAGATATGGTAGAAGCAAAGGTACACGCTGAGGAGTTTTTCTGAAAATTGTTGTTCTTTTTCTTTTCTGTTGTCCTCTTATAATTCGTATGCTAATTCGTATAATCACGTAGTGATAACGTGATTGCATCATTGTACATTTTGTCTTTGTAGTTGTTGTAATTCGTAATTTTGCAGAGATTTGTACCCTCACCGTGCTCATTGCTACTTCTGCTTCTCATGTATCGATTGCTTATTGCTTTGCATGCTAGAAATGATTGCTTCATGTTTCTTTTCTGTATCATATGTATGCCCTCCCTGCAATGATCTTCTTGTGAGATCGGCAGTATTGTTAAATAAGTAAAATTATTCGCTGGAAGAGTACTCGACATGCGTGTTGACCATAACGAATAGTGTTAGTTCTATGATCAAAGTGGCTACACGCTAGGCACTTGCTTCATGGCTATAGGTCGAAAATTTCTATTATCTGAAAATCTCAATTATTTACTGCACAAATTTAATCCAAAGCAGCTGTGGTCACACTGCGAGTCAAGTTCTCAGTATTTGACAGCAATTGCATCTGTCCATTACATGCTCGAAGTGTCACACACTATAGCCGCTTGCTTCAAGTCTTTGGCGTTATCAGAATATCTAGTAATCTAGCAGGCGTGTTTAGTGGTACTCGACCACGTTTATAAAGCCTTTTTTTTTTCGTTGAAAGATTTTGGAACACACTACATTTAGTTCCAATATGACCCCGAAAGTGTTTGCATGTTCGCTCTTTGTGTTGTTTTTTTAAAGCTTCGCTAAGCAGAAATGGCACATGAATCCGACACATGATTCATCAGAAAGTCGCACCTTTTCCTTTGGATTATGAATTAAGTGTTTTTTCGTTCATGCGCTTTCGTTGTCCGCACTTCAGGTTTGCTGAGATTTGACGTAAAAATGCACAGGCAAGTATGTCTTGGAAGTAATTATACATAGTCAATTCGCAAGAAAACTTACAGAGTATACTTTGCCTACTCCTTTTAGACACACACTTTGTTACGTCATCATTGACATTTTTTCAGCAAATTATTGCGTCATTAAAACTTTTTTCTTCTAAGTTTAGGACAAAAGAGGACAGTGAGTTTTCTAGACATATTTTATTCTACATATTGTAAAAATAAAGTTTGTGTTCTCTCTAATAGCGAAGCACAATTAAGGTGGTTTCCTTTCTGATTGTTTCAAGAGATATTGCATGAAATCGCGCCTGTGAACCCAGCATGGTTTTTATGTCCGTTTAATTATTCGAAAACTATTTTGTCGCACGGTATACTTACTTTCACTCTTGTCACGCCCACAAGAATAAACTTGATTCTAGGGTGTGCCATGTCCAGGTACCTCAAGTTCGCCTGAGAAAAAAAAAGTGAGTTGCCAGAAAGTTGATCTACTTGTCAGAATAGAGAATTATTGAATAATGCGTCGTCATGTTTTGGGTGATAGCGTTTTTGTTTAGTTTTATTCTTTAACGCCCTTGTTTGAGCGCCTCGCTGTTTCACCTGATTTATCTGACTATCCATCAAGGTCAAGAGGTATATTACGTATACGATGTAAAAAGCAGACACTGAAAATTTTGTTTCATTTTCGTCAGAACTTTTTGTAAATGATGCGCAAAACCTCTTATGTCGCCATTTCTTATCTAAAGAAAGATTAGTCTTTTTTCACAAAAAAGAAGAACATTTATCGAGCCAACACTAACAACCTGTGATTACGTTATGTTGTCGTATTTTAGCAATCCCTACTGAGGCTACATCTTGGTGCGGTTTTTTCAAGTGACCTGAATGAACAGTGTAAGCCAAAATCAATGGAAAGCCAAACTTACAGCATTGGTCATGACAGCCATATAAGTGATTAACTCTTCGTTTGACTTGTAACTGTACTGGTGCTTCTTGTCGGATATGATGTGAAGCTCTACGATAAACTGTTCCCTGGATGACGCACGTTCTTGTAGAGCTAGAAAGAAATAACGATGCTGTTTTGACAGGAAAGTTGGCTCTCTGTGGCATGTTTTGCAAGTTCAATTGTGCATGGAAACATGCCAAGACAGAAAGTATCAATTTGGTTTCCTTCTACAATTGTGATAAATATGCTAAAACGTACCGCTGTGCAGATTACCACTAGTGAGGTCACAACTTTTGAGAAAGGCGACAAGTGTGGATTCAACACGTCACATGAACGAAAATGCTGTTGAAGACAAAGCACGTGGTATTTTTTCTGTCAGTTTAGGCGCAGAAGGAGCAAAGAATAAAATGTCAAGACGCTAATAACCACGAGGTAAAGTGTACTGGATTTCGTATGCTCCTATATATATTTGATTTGCTAATTAGCATAGACTAACAAGAACTCTTTTAGCCAGGGGTTAGGTCCATCAGATGAAGTTTACTCGAGTACTCGCCTCTAAAGTAGAGCAGCGCGTATAAAATACGATTTTCGGTCTAATAAATATATGGTGGTTTTTGTAAAAGTGCACCCCACATTTCCTCACCTGAATGTGATATATAACTACTATAAAAGCATGCTTCAGTTTTTGGAATGCAATTCTGGGCTAGTTTTAGAACTGACTTTGGTGTGGGCCTATTGGAATTTTGTCGCGCTCATTAGTACTGCAGTTGAAAATGTTATTTTTCTAATTACTTCAGCGTATTGTCCTAAATACCTATTTCCGTAGCTTTGAAAAGCAAAGGGTTGACTATTTTTCTGTTTTAAAGTAGAAAGTCATGATTAGGACGTTACTTACCGTCCGAGCCCTCATTGTTGCTTGAATCTTTGCGGGCATCTGTTCGGTTGTAGCGCTTCATCACATCTTCCTTGTGTCCTTTAAAAATATACGAACACACATATTAGACCTTGCACCTTAATAAGGTATTAAAGTAAATATTATGCAGGCCGGAACTTAGAACCACACCAAAACCCATCGCCCACCTATTGAGCATGTGGTTCATCCTTGCTATAATGGAAATATTCTTTCCCTTAATTCCCGACAACGCGCGGCTGCTTCACTATAACGCACGTGAAATGGTTGCTTTAAGATGTAAAAAAAAAAACCTAAAATATAACGACTTTGAAATAAGTACACTTCAGAATACTCAAATCTGCTGATTTCTTCTGCGAATCACAGACTTAGTCAGAGAATAGGGTAAAAAAAAAGATCTGAGTATTTAAATGTACAATTTAGCAACGGTGTAATGTGGCCCGATGCACTTGCTTGTAGCCTTTTGATGTCGAGAGAAAGAAATAATGATGTGTGTTGTTTTCAAGGCTAGATGCACGGCGAATGTCTTGATTCGCCTCCATCGAGTGATGGCGCTACGACACGTGCCAGCACCAGCACGTGGTAATGGTGGCCTTTGGTCGAGACTAGACTTGCAATGAGGCTAAGCTCCAAGCAGTTTAACTCCAATTCTGTTATCTCTCTGGCCTGTGTGGAGTCGTGGCCACATTCATCAACTCCAGTCAATATACTTTGCGAATTGTCATCTCAAGTTTGCGTATACTCTCGATTACGAAACCGCAAGGCTTCTGTTTTTTTTTTTTTAGTTTCGTCCAGCATAATTCCTGCTGTGTTTCCCAGAAAATTTGCTTATAAAGCTTGGGAAACCAGCCATAGACATCGCTAATAAAAACGTATGGATGGCAAGAAAACGGTGATTATTTTAATGAACGCCTTTCATTTACAGGATTTACGTCAGCAGCCACCGCCGACGGAGTGGTCTATCTTAACGTGATAACGTTGAAGACCTCGTTTCACAGAACTCTCAGCGTCAGCAGCAATAGTTGTGAGCAAGGTATCATCTGGTTTTCCACCAACAACCTATAAAGGTACAGTTCAAACAGACAGTGAAAATTTTTGGTTCGAAGTGAAAATCGAAGCAAGGCCATTGGTGTGACAAGCACGATTTCTACTATAGGGCATGAAACTGCTTTAGAAAAAAAAAACACCACTATATGAACGTCATGTAGGGAAAATAGTCTTCTTGACGCATGCAATATTGGTGGGCAGAATCCTAGAATCACTCCAGGTGTCGAAACATGTGAAGTGTGCATCGAGGGTAGAGGAGTTGAAAGTTAGCCACCTATTACAAAGCGTGAAGCAACTAAGGTAGATGCGGGACCTTAAGCATGAGTAGAGGGTACCTCTTCAATCGGCAAAAGGAAGAATAGTAGCGTAGTGGGTACTTGGCATATTTACATCCTGTGGACATTCTGCGATAGTTTGAAGCGGCCAGTACAATCGTTCCCTTGAAACATGGTCGAATGGTCCGGACTACGCTATCGCGTTATACTCTTAGGCGAAGCTCGAGCATTCTCCAAGCCTGTTTTTATAGGCATCGCATTGTCCCATTTCTTTTGTATCTCTAATAAAACAGAAAACCATTGATATTATCAAATAACGCATCAAGACGAGTAAAAAAAAAACAAGGTTTAATATGGTCTCTTGAACTTTCATTGAATAGACACACATACCAAAAACATTAGCGCGATTCAGTGGTAGTTGACATATGGGTAATCGCGCTTTCTAGTTTTCTAAAAAAAAAAGGTGCTTTATTCATTGTGAATATATATTTTCTGAATTGCCGTAATGAATACATTGCGTTTCGCAAAGAATCATAGTCACGCGTGCAGTTACTGACCCACTTTGATGAATTTTTCGCTTTTACGGTCCACTTCGAATATCCTGTGTAGCATCTGACCTTGTGCTGAACGTTCTGCTTCTGGGAGAGGCCTGATTCGCAAGTTGTCGTTGATGATGCCTTCCTATAAGAAAAAAAAAACACCATCAGAACAAAATTTTGCAATAGCTGGTGCTTGTGATTGACCTAAAAGTGTAATGATATTTACTGCAGTGCCATAGTAGGCTTTCCACGTTTAGACACAAGATAGAAATGTTCAGAAGTTGTAACAGAAATGGGGGAGAACATTGTATCGGAGGAAGTACTTAATTTAGGTCGTCCGTTTTACTATACTATAAACCTTATGGGCCTATGTTAGACCAATAGGTCACGCATCAATTCAGGTGATTTTGACTCAAAACATTATTATTCACACTAGGAAATTACCACTATGTATTACTGCAGCTGCGAAGCATAATTTGCAATAAAAAAGCACAATAAACACAAACATTTTTTCTCACTGCAAGATTGCCCATATCAGTTATCCTGAATTGAAAATTTGTTAGGCGTTTTGAAAGTGCTACCGCATGTTAAATTTAAATAATTTTGAAGTAATCAACACTTTGAATATTAGGGTAACAAGAAAAAAGCCGCCGAACGGGGATAGAAGTTAAATATATTGGGTAGAAATAAAAAAAAAAGTGGCACATGGTCTGCCAATGAACAGCCATCGTTTAATCTTAAAGAATAATTTTATCTGCACCAGTCTTATAGAGAGCATGCGCAAAACCTACATTATGAAAACACGGTATCCAAATACTAAATTTTTTATAACGTCTACTGCAGGCCATGTTAAATAGTCCTGTCAGACCTTTTATTATCAGAGATGCACTACAGTAAATAGAGAATTGTAGTTACTGTTTCTAGCAGTAATTTATGAAAATGCTATGCTGTAAAAAAAACTAGTAACAAGACACAACAAAGACATGCGTAATACTGCTTTCGTGGTGATTCATGCTGCCCCACCTCCAATTGCTGGTATTTGCAGCTAAACCACTCTATGTACGGGCGTGCAAAAATTTTTAACTCACGACTTCGACATTGCCTTCTTCCTGTCGTACTACGACGGAGGATTGATAATGTTTATCGTGGTATATGCTATCGTGAATATGAGACGTGTCTATCTGCAAAATAAATAATGGGAACACTTTGAATTACGGTCAAATTGCAGCTTTCAATTTAGTAATCTTAGCTCGAAAGATAATTAAGAATATTTATGCCATGCATACTCGGAGAAGGTGGAGTAGCTTCGTATCATATCCCGTGGCATAGCTCACAATAATATGCGTAGCAACATCAAGCTGGGAGTTCGTGAATTCGGTTGCATTTCGCCAGTGCTGAATTTACGCAGGAATTGTAATTAGAATATTGCATTTAACAAAGAAAATCTAGCTCTTCCAATTGCTCGTCTCTCGTTTATATCTTTAAG
Organism: Rhipicephalus microplus; assembly: GCF_043290135.1. NCBI lineage: Eukaryota > Metazoa > Arthropoda > Arachnida > Ixodida > Ixodidae > Rhipicephalus > Rhipicephalus microplus. Next base: position 8,957,712 of record NC_134707.1, read on the forward strand.
ATCACATTCAAGAGCCATACCAGGCCATGAGTATTTCTGCACACTTATAAACTACGGATCACTTAAGCCTATGAGCGATTTAAAAACTGCAATGCACAAAACTTCGTTCTAAATTTGTTAATAATATATGGGGCATTTGTGACCATCACCAGTGCTCTAGACAGCAAGGTATTATGCGAGGTATCAGAGTTAGGCGGCTCAATTTGGTCTGAATGATTATTTGTTTTAACGCTAATGCTTTCTTTACGTAAAAGATTCTAGTGGAACTGAAATTTTGAATTGCAGTGGTAATAATCACCACATTCGTAGTTCACAAATGCCGCAGTTTGCCCAATGTCTGTAAAGACAAAATAAACCATACAAGAGCTATATCCTGAAAATTAATTGAAGTATTACAATTTAATAGCAGAATAAATTGTCGACAGCTGTGTAATTAAGTTATTAACAGATGGCTGAATAATTTTTTCTTCGAGGCCAATTCAGGTAAAAAAAAAACATGCACTTAAGCACTGAACTGTAAGTACTGGAAACGACAGCTTTGCCACAGCTTGGTACTGGGTGCGCAGTGTGTGAGATAAATGGCTCATGTGAATAAGTAATGTAATGGTTTATGCTGAACCATACATTATCAGGTACAGCAAATATTAAACAATTCTAAAGGGTGTCGCACGTGCAGCATATCAAAACTAAAATCTATTATGCTGTCGTGGCCACAAGCATTATTTATATTAGAAGCACATGATGTAGGAAAGTTTCTGCACTTACAGTTTCCACCTTCTGGACGCCTTTGTTACTTGTAACAAAGATGAGGTTGTCAGTCATCACGTTGCTCTTTTCGAGGTTAAGTGTTATCTTATCATTAAGCTGGAGAATCAAATTTCCGGCTGCGTTACGCTCGTCCAAAATACGGGGATATACTGTATATTCTTTCGGTGCTTCAAGAAACAATGAAGAAACAATGAAGATACAGAAAGATATTTTAGTTTTAGATATGAACCTGTTCATATCAAAGTTTCATTGTTTGAGTATCATGAAGAAAAGACCGCAAAATGCGAAATAAAATGCTTTTGAGAGAGAAAAATATTTACGATTCAGATTTCTTACTTCCGTGTACCCGCAGCTGTCGCAGGAACGTTTATGTCGAAGCCTGATGTGTTAAAGTGTCGCTGTTGTCTTTTTGAACATTTGCATTAAGTTGTCACAACACTGACGAAAAATGGGAGTATTCTCGTTACTCTTGTCTGCCGTCAAGGGTTAAGTGAAATATTCGGTCAAATGGTGAATGGCTGGAAGCTTTCAAAGCTCAGTTTCGTGTGGGTTCAGTTGCAACTATGTATGTAAAGCAAGAACACTTGAATACACACTTAGTACAAATGCTGACCAGCAACGCTTTCACCTACACAAGCATTCTGGTAGAAGTAGGTAGAATACAGCCCAGCGAAGTCTTGAAAACAATCAATTTGCAACGAGTGATTAATAACATCTTACAAGTATAAAACTAGAAATAGTAGTGCGGCATTAGAAAATTTGTCGTTGCTTTATTAATTAATTAAATAATTTATTATTTATTTATTTATTTATTCAGAATATCTTAAAGACCCAACAGGGCATTGTGTAAGGGGAGCATAAAAGGAATAGATACAGGAATTGGCACGATTTTCATACAAACAATACCATAAACTAATTGTCGATTAATATACAAGTGCTAACAGGAATAACAATGAAAAAAATTAATAATAATATATTTAAGACAAATACAACGGCAATTAAAAGCAGACGAGCATACATGTGAGATAATGACGTAAAACATGTTAAAAAAAGCAAACACAATTTGTGAAAAGACTTTCCATTATTCAAAATAAAACATCGCTCAAGAATACACAACAGAACTGAATGGTATATTAGTATTCAAACCTTCAAAAAAAGTTTAAAGTAACAAAATGCACGTGTTGTGCGTGCCTAAGCATTATAACAATTAGATTATCACGCATGCAGTGCACGCTACGGCAATCTGGAAAGTATACTCCTTAACTCACCTGCATAGCTGTACATTACAACCTGTAGGAGTGAAATACCGAGAAGCATTTTTTGCTCAGTGTTCTGCATCATAGACGCCCAGATCACCATGGAACAGTGTTATATGTGCAATCTCAATGCTCCCACCTTCGACATAGAATTGAACACGTCTTCCTAGGAAGTACCTCGTTAAGCGCAGTCCTGCCGAGACGCTGAGAGTATGATGGTTTTTACGAAGCCCGCGGCTGGCCTACTGACTGTGCCTAATGCAGCTGTTGCGCTCGTAGCCGTGTGGTTGGCGGGTTAACTTTGGACGAGCCTGTTTACCTCAGTTTTGATATTTATTCACTTGCTCTTTGTGTTTCCGTCTTAATATTGCAGCAAGTGAAGTTATTGTAATGTTGCTGCTGTCTGGTGGGGCCAGACAAGCTGCCTATACGCAGCTTTTATCCCACAATCCTTGCTGTTTCTTGATGTTTTGTGCCCATGTGGCAATAAAAGCCACACTTCAAGCTTCAAACTCCTACCATACATGACAGCGCCTTGTGTGTGACGCAAGCCCTTCGAATACTGACAATGGGCACCTTTTATAATGTTGTTGTATGGCTTATTGCCTGTTCGCTTCAAGACTGCACTTGATATAATGCTTTGGAAGACGGCTTAAATAGAAGTGAAAGAGCAAAAAAAAAAAAACATTAGTGCAACTTTCAGCAAGTCGCGCACTTAGTGGTCACAGCTGTGTTTGTAGCCACGTTTCAGCCTCCCTTGTTAACCATTTGTGCTTGGGCGGTCGTTGAACACGTGCTGGTTCATGAGGGTCATCTGTAAAACAATTTACTCTTACTAGTAGACTGCCCTTTCACCAATTGGAAATCACCACGTTTGTGGCGATATGACATTTCGTAAGAGAAAAAAAAACGAACGAAGGAAAATGCTGGCGCAACGTCACCTTGATATTATGGCAACAATCGTGTAGAGGCCTCATATATTGACGGCGTCTGTTTGAGCGTAACTTGTCACTTGGTCAATATTAATAAAGTAAATTGTTTTCTAAAGAAGCCTGAGCGTCACCATGACAAGCTCAGGAAAATTTTGTAGAGCCAATGACATGGTAATCTGTGACATCTCTTTCAGATATTCCAACGGGAAGTTTCGGAATAAAAGTATAACGTTGTACTTCTCCTTTAGTAATAAATTTGAGTTGTTGCTGGTTTTCAGTGTTTTTGAAGAAACGAAACCAGTGTGTTACTGGCAAATAGACGAGCATTTTTAAAAATTATCAAGCATCTTTTGAGACGATCTGATGTCACGCAAGCAACAAAATGCATTTTTTTCTCATCTCAATATATCCATAGTAAATGGAATGCGAAGCAAATATTATGCATACGACTTTGCCAATGTGAAAGCATATCGTTAAGCTAATTAGAGTGATGGGCTACCTAATAATGACTATTCTACTTTGTGACTTACTCACAAGCAATTAAATTCACGGGTGCTCAGCACTGTAAATGTGTAGTTATGACTGGCCTGGCATTATGAAGAAATCGTTGCGTTGTGTGGTCGTCTAGGAGCAAAACCTAGTTTCTACGAATTCTATTCAGCTTTCACAGTTGAAATAAATAAAAATGTGGCCGACGTGTATGGCTCAGCTTGTATTACACAGTGAGCCTTTGTTTAACCCGACCTATTCCGAGATCTCCAAAGAGCACTAGCTCCCGTGTGTGATATATCATGTGCTGTAGACTTACTGTTTGTTTGAAAAGGCTTGCCGAACTTTATTGTGATCTCCCCGCTGAAAGGCAGAGCCACCCAGAACACGAGACGTGAAATGTCACGTTGACGCTAATGTCAGAAGCTGAATACTGTTGAACGGATTCATTTTTGGCGTGAGTAACACTGGTTACCCTTAATACAGGTCCTCTGCCAGCTTTTAGAAAGTGGACACGTGATGTAAATAAAGTTATAATTAAAAACGTAAGCAATGAGTATAGTATATGCTGGCTGTGGTGATTTATGAAAGTTGCCATGAACCGCGCGCCGACATTAAGATTGTGAATCTCATACCTGACGTAGCCGAATGAAGATCACGCGAATTTATGGCTTGTCCGAGATTTGATGGCTACTGATTTTTCTTGCCAGACACCAGTAATGTTTGTAATGTACATGTTTCGCTGTGGATTTATCATTCTCGAGTTTAGGTACAAAAGCTTTCTAGTCTTATCCCATATAGGTCCTCAAGGTGACCTATAAACGTTCAGCGTTAACTTAGATGCGACAATCGTTTCAAAAAGCGCGTAACTATATGCTACACACAGCAAGGCCATTTTTGTGTCTGTGAATGCGCCTTTATTTTTTGTTATATTGTGAAGGGCTTGATGAAAATTCGTCAAGTAATTGAGGTAAAGAAGCCTAGACGTCTACAAGGAGCGTATATAATCACTGAAAAAATTAGGTGCCACTCGCCAAACGAAATTCGATGAAATTTTCAGTGACGTTTCGGCAGCCGCACTGGTGCTGTGGTCGCCAAAAATTGCATAGCGACAGGCTTTTAAATATTTCCATGATGAAACATTTTTCAGTAAATATTCCCATGACATATCTCGGTTACTTTGATAGAATGCACAATGCACAATGTGTATAGAGAAAACTTAAATTCGAAATAGAAGACTGTAGGCAAACCAATCCAGAAATCCTCTTTGTTGTCCGATGACATTATTCGCTATTAACCAGGTAGTCAAGGTTGCTGCCCATCCCATCCTTTTTTTTTCATCTGTTCAACGAACTTTCATAAAGTGCTCACATAAGTAACTTGCTGTATTTATCAACCATTTTCCACCAAGGCAGCCACCCTGGCTTCGGAGCGTCCCGTCATTTAATGTTGACATAAAGGTGGGGAATGCGCGCGTGCTTGTGGTGATTTCACTGTTTTCACCAAATTGATGACAGACTGAGGTGTCTTATATATCTCATTTAACTTAAAAAAGCGCAGTAGCATGCACAGGACTCAATTCGTTCCAAGTTCAATGTGCTCAAGCGTCTAACAACACTCTACTGAACTGAAAAATGGACATGACATTGACAAATACGGTGCCTAACGAGATATGAAATCTTCAAATTATGCTAGCACTAATATTTCACATACGATGGTGAGATTGATTGAAGTAAACAGAATCATCTACGGAGGTATCCTACAAACTGATTACACTTCACTTATACCTACCTTTCAATAGTGCCACTTTAACCATTTAAGATGTTTCTCTACTTGCGTCTGATGAAAGTTTTTTTTTGCTATTAACTAACTAAACAGTCACGAAAAAATGCCCGATACGATGCTATGTCTGGTGCGGTGAAACAGTGGTTAAGGTGCTCGGATGTTGACCCGAGAGTCCTAGTTTCGATCCCGGCCATAGCGGTCACATTACGTGGGAGCCAAAATGGTAGAGGCCCGGGTACTGTGCTACGTCAGTGGGCGTTGAAGAGCACCAGATGGTTGGAATTCCCGGAGTCCTCTACTACAGCGCACATCATAATCATATCGTGGTCTTGTGACATAAAACTCCATACTTGCTTGCTTGTGGGAGGTACCTCCCACATGCATACGCCAATTAACTCATGGCCCTCAGTCCCCAGCAGCTGCGAAGCAAATGACCACGGCGGTGGTCAGATCTGCAGCGCAGCAGAAGGTGCTAAGAATCTCTGAATCTGGACAGGCCGCCATTGGAACCTGAACTTGGCAACGTTTAAGGCTAGAACCTTACCTAGTGATGGAAGTCTAGCTGTACTATTCGAGGAGCTAGAGGGTGTTAAATGGGATATACTAGGGCTCAGTGAGGTTAGGAGGACAGATGAGGCCTATACGGTGCTACAGAATGGGCACGTTCTTTGCTATCGGGGCTTGGCTGACCGAAGAGAACTGGGAGTGGGGTTCCTAATTCTCAGAAACACAGCTGGCAACATAGAGGAACACTATAACATTAATGAAAGGGTGGTAGGTATCGTAATTAAACCGAATAAAAGATACAAGATGAAGGTGGTACAGGCTTACGCACCTACATCCAGCAATGATGACGCTTCAGTTGAAAGATTTGTATGAAGACGTGGAATCGGCAATGAGTAAGGTAAAAACACAGTATACTATAGTGATGGGCGACTTTAATGCAAAGGTAGGGAAGAAGCAGGCTGGAGACCAGGCAGTAGGAGATTATGGCATCGGTACTAGAAATGCCAGAGGAGAGCTACTAGTAGAATTCGCAGAACGCAATAATTTATGGATTTTGAATACCTTCTACCGAAAACGAGGAAACCGCAAGTGGACATGGAGGAACCCTAATGGAGAAAATAAGAACGAAATAGACTTTATAACGAGTGCACATCCAGGCATCGTGCAGGATGTGGAAGTGGTTGGCAAAGTACGATGCAGTGACCATAGATTGGTACAGTCTCGAATTCGCCTAGACTTGATGAAGGAACGACAGAAACTGATACCCAAGAAGCCAATCAATGAGATAGCACTGAGAGGGAAAGTACGGAAATTCAGTCTCGCTTCAGAACAGGTACTCGGCTCTTAGTGAGGAAACCAACCTTAGCGTAGATACAATGAATGATAATCATCATCATCCTGACTACGTCCACTGCAGGACAAAGGCCTCTCCCATGTTCCGCCATTCAACTCGGTCCTCAGCTCGCTGCTGCCAATTTATACCCGCAAACATCTTAATCTCATCTACCCACCAAACTTTCTGTCTCCCCCTAACCCACTTGCCCTCTCTTGGAATCCAGTTAGTTACCCTTAATGACCAGTGGTTATCCTGTCTACGTGCTACATGCCCGGCCCATGTCCATTTCCTCTTCTTGATTTCAACTATGGTATCCTTAACCCCAGTTTGTCCCTCAATCCACTTTTCTCTCTTCTTGTCTCTGAAGGTTACACCTATCATTTCCCTTTCCATCTCTCGCTGCGTCATCCTCAATTTAAGCTGAACCGTCTTTGTAAGTCTCTAGGTTTCGGCTCCACAGCTAAGTACCTGCAAGATGCAGCTATTATATACCTTTCTCCTGAGGAATAGGGGTGATCTATCTGTCATGATTTGAGAGTGCTTGCTAAATGTGCTCCAGCCCATTCTTATACTTCTAGTTACTCCAGTTTCGTGGTTCGGCTCCTCGGTTATTACCTGTCCCGAGTAGACATAGCCTTTTACAACTTCAAGTGCATTATTACCTATTTCGAAGCGCTGCTCTCTTCGGAGGTTGTTGTACATTACTTTCGTTTTCTACAGACTAATTTTATGACCTACCTTTCTGCTCTTCTTGTATAACTCCATAATCATGAGTTGCGATTCGTCCCCTGAGTTACTCAGCAATGCGATGTAATCGGCGAAGCGCAGGTTAATAAGCTTAGGTACTCTCCATTAACTCTTTTTACCTAACTGTTCCCATTCTAGGCCTCTGAAAACCTCCTGTAAGCACGCGGTAAATAGCGTGCTTACATGAGGTTTTAGCGTGCTTACAGTTGAGCACCATTGTATTCATACAATGTTACACCAAAGAATACGTAAGCACGCACAAGCTTGAGCCTCGCAATCATTTCAGCATATTATAAGCGTGGTTACAGAAGCGCTGTCATGGCGGCGTCATAGACAAGCGCGGGAATCTTATCACGTAGCTGGCGACATAACTTGCTTTCTTTACAAAAAAAAAATGGCTACAAACAATGAAATTATATGGACGTACTAAAGCTCGTAATCTCAAATTTTTCTAGGAATCCATTGGCACGATAGGGAGTAGGGGGCATGCCTGAGTACTTGTGTATGTTTGGGAAAAACAAGTTTTTTGTGAGTCGTACCTACGTAGCTTAAAATCCGAATCGTGCCATGGCAACGACTTCTAAAAGAGAGTGGAAGTGACTCCGTCTTCATGCATGTAAATGTTTACGTACATATTTGGGTATGTGCCTTAATCTATTAGATATACTTCTGTATGAACGAAATAACAACAGCTATATCTAGAGTTGAACGTCCTAAAACAAGGACTATGCAACACGCCGCCGTGTAGGGCTCTGGAAATTTCACAGTCTGGTGTACCTTAACGTGCATATAAATCTTGTACACGTGCTTCAAGCTTTTTCGCATATCTTTAAAATGCGGCTGCTGTGACCGGCATTCGATCCCGCGACCTGCGAGTCGGCAGTATAACACCAGAACCACCGTACTGTTAGAACTAAAAAGGGCGAATTCATAAAAGGCTTTTTTTCTCCTACACAGTTGAACAAAACCGACTGACAATGCGACCAGTGAAGGTATACAGGGGACATTGTACAGATTTTTTTTTTACCGTGGCGTTGTAAATATGCTATCAATGTGAAGACATAAAAGTGGACCAAAAGAAAGTATACCACCGGTAGAGAGTGAGAAAACAACTTTCGCATAAATCATTCCATGTTCTGCCAATGGTCGTCTTTTCGTCTATAAATCGGGTACCTCGGTTCATGAATGGAAGGCATGTGGGGCACACTAACTATTCAGACACTATTCATATTGTTACGGGAAGAATGAGTTTACTCGATGAACACACAAGATAAACAAAATAAACTCAGTGGTGGACAAGACGGCACCCAGCTTACAGGGTGTAGTAATGTCGTCTTCGTCGTCTTCTTGAAGCTGTTACAATAAAACAAATAGTATATATATATATATATATATATATATATATATATATATATATATATATATATATATATATATTCGGCTCCCTTTCTTTTTTTCCGTAATGTATATTTATGACTCGGCAGGTAACTTGTAATATAGTAAATGTTTCTTGTATGCCGATAATGCAACTGCAGTAACTGAAAAAAAAATCGACCGATGCATCAACAAACTGCCCCTCGACATAAGGAACATCCATGACAAGTGCAAAGCTAATGATGAAAAATAAATATTACTTCACGCTCATTGGCCTATGCCGGTCATTACTTTGAACACCCAACACCTTCTCAGAACTCTCGGCGCCCAGCCACCGTGGTCTATAGTGGCTATGGTACTTGGCTACTGACCCGCAGGTCGCGGGATCGAATCCCGGCTGTTCCGGCTGCATTGCCGATGGGGGCGGAAATGCTGTATTCCCGTGTGCTCAGTTTTCGGTGGACGTTGAAGAAGCCCAGGTGGTCAAAAATTCTGGAGTCCTCCACTACGGCGTCTCTCATAACCATATGGTCGATTTAGGACGTTAAATCTCATATATCAATCAATCAATTAGTACTCTCAGCGCACATTTTTGAAGCTCATCTTAGAGTGTTTCCGTCGCATTTCACATTTAAAACAGACATTCGCTCATTGTATAAGAGTATTTGCTAAAGCAAACTTAATAAAGAGTTTACCTTTATCCACAGACCACCGCCGTGGTAAAATGTCACCGCGATACGGGTCTGCACTAAAAATTACCGCATATCCACGAAGTGAATGATGACGAGTGGGTTAAGCCGTGGGCTCATTTGGTGTTATTGTAAATCACTCGTGACCTTGACCATTCACGTATGTAAATGAGCGGCAGAGGGGTGTACAGTTATCTACAATGTTTACTAGTCATAACCTATATGTTGCGCTTAGTTGTGAATTTCTCTTTGCATTCATAATATTAATCCTTTGTGGTATCGCATACAGCCTGAAGTTGGGAAAGACGAGGACGTTCCCCTGGTGGTTGTTGGTAGTTTCCAGTCATATCAAATGCGTCGTAGAGCATATCGAGACGTCATCTACTGCACAAGATAGTCATTGTTCATGATCATCATGGTCATCATTTTCATCATCATCAGCGACATCATCATCGTCGGCACGTTTAGTGAGTACTTTGCATGTGCAAGGTCATGATGGCACAAAGAGAATGTTTGGTTTGGAACGTGCTTGTTCTTCATCGTCATCAGCATCATCGTCACCGAAAGCGGTGGCTATGGCGTGACAGAGGACAGGCCTTGTTAATAAGCTGCTTCGCGTCTCAAACAGCCCCGCCGCGGTGGTCTAGTGGCTAAGGTACTCGGCTGCTGACCCGCAGGGCGCGGGTTCGATTCCCGGCTGCGGCGGCTGCATTTTCGATGGAGGCGGAAATGTTGTAGGCCCGTGTGCTCAGATTTGGGCGCACGTTAAAGAACCCCAGGTGGTCGAAATTTCCGGAGCCCTCCACTACGGCGTCTCTCATAATCATATGGTGGTTTTGGGACGTTAAACCCCACAAATCAAATCAATCGCGTCTCAAACACGTGGCTAGGATACCGGCCATGGCGGTGGCGTTTGAATAAAGGTGAATTGCTGGAGACCCTTACAATCGAATTTAGGTGCATTATAAACACTCCTCGGTGGCCTAATTTTCCCAATTCTTCCACTGGACTGTGCCTCATAAGCATAGGGTGATTCTGGTTCGTAAAGGATAAACACGAGGAAGAATATTTTGGCAATCGACGTGAGGAACCCGAGTGCACTGAACACGCTACAGCATGAGTCGGAGCTGGGAAACATCAAAGTCCGATCCATCATACCAGCGAATGCTGACACCGTAACAGGAGTTATCTATGACATAGACACTGAAATCGCCAGTGAAGATTTTCCTGTACTGATAAAACCAGTAAGTGAAGACAACGTCATTGTGCATGCTGGTTGCCTAGGCGACTCTCGTTGTGTGCGAATAACATTCAAGGGTGACTGTCTTCCCTATTACGTGAAGGTTGGCCATTTCCGTCACCAGGTTCGCCCATTTATTCCGAAGCCTAAGCAGTGTTTCAAGTGCCAGAAGATTGGCCACGTGAAGGGCGTTTGCAGAAATTCCGCAGTGTGCCCCTGATGCGCTGAACACCACTCAGAAGACGACTGTAATGCAACGGTGTTGAAATGCCCCAACTGCCAAGGAGCTCACAGTGCTTCCTCCAAGGACTGTCCTTAGATTAAGAAAGAGATTTATATTCTGAGGCAAATGGTGCGAGACAACTCGCCTCACAGAGAAGCTGCGCAAAAAGTAAGGCGAAGGCGCCGTCATCGTCGAAGGTCCTCACGAAGGACAGTGCAAAATCTGACGAGAAAGTCAGAAACTCAAGTGAAATCGACAGGCGCGGCTTCTAGCACGGCAAACATCTGCGCTGAAAGAGAAGATGCTGGGAGATCTCTCTCTCCAAAGGAATGGCCACCCCTTCAGCCTAGAAGATCTGTTGAGCCTAAACAGAAGCCGCCTACACGACCTGTTGAGCCTCACCAGAAGCCGCCTCAAGAACAAGCACAAGATGCTGCAACGGCCGGGAAGCCAGATCATCGCGTGATGGTGATGCTAAGATCATTAGTGGACACCATTCGCGTGTTGTTAAGCGACATGAATACACCATCGGCCAAAAGTGCCCTTCAAGTACTGGACGCGCTTAGTCCAGTGCTAGCAGCCCTAGAGTAGACCATGGCTAACTCACCGCTGTCTTTCAGGGATGAGGTTCGTAAAGCAGCAATACAGCAGTGGAATGCCAGGGGACTGAGATCGCGCATTGGTGACTTTCGTCGATTTGTGTACGTCAATATGTTTCCCGTAATCGTCATCTGTGAGCCGATACTTATCGAGTGCAATACGACTATCGGGATACGAACCTTTTATGTCGTCTACTGTTACTGAAAGCAGCAAGGTTCTGGTGTACATTCGCCGAGACCTCACTTACATCCTTCAACCTGTACCACCTCATGACGGAAACCAATACGTATGCTTAAGAGTGAAAAAGAGGATGCTCAACATCACTGTGGTTGGCGCATACCTATCGCCATCAAGCCGTTTCGATCAAAAAAGACTACGAGACATCATAGCGTTAACTCCTGACCCGTGTGTTATCATTGGGGATTTAAACGCTCATCATACATTATGGGGAAGTCCGAATACCAACATGAAGGGCAGAAATTTGGTATCTTTTGCCTCCGACAACAAACTTTCGTTACTGAACGATGGCATTCCTACATTTTTACGTGGCTCGACATACAGTAGCTGTCTCGACATGGCTTTTGTTTCGCGAAGCCTAGTGAAACATACGGAATGGTTCACGGATATAGAAACGCATGGGAGTGATCACATTCCAACATACGTCAAGATCAGAGGATTGTCACCTCCTAAAGTGCGCGACATGGTTAAAAGAGTGGTCTGGAAAAAATTCCAGCCTCGTATGGAAGACCAATGCCAAGAACACATATCCGATTTACAAGAGGCCATCAAGAGCACTGTAAAAGAGACTGTGTGTACAATCCCATGCCCTGTAAGAATCATTGACATCGACATAGAGCTGGAGCGGCTTCGAGCCTTGCGACGACGAGCTGAAAGAAGGTACCGGCGCACGAAGGACATAGGAGATTTACGGACTGCTAGACGTGTGCAGAAGAAGATCAAACGTCGGTTGGACAAGCTAGAATTCCAACGCTGGATTACTTTCTGCGAGTCACTCGACCCTCGTAAGCCTTTATCGCAGATTTCAGGTTTCCCGCCCACCTTCGCGCACCACTGCTTTTTCTGCCTCGTTCTTTTTTCGAGCAGCCACGGACTGGAACGGCCTCCCCCGGGACATCGCCAACATCGCCTCATCATCTGCCTTTCAAGACCGTGTTATTGATCATCTTCAATACTAAAACAACTTTTACTGCTTATTGTTAACCTAAATAAAACCTCACCCCTTATGTAATGCCCCTCCTAGAAAGGGGGGCCTTTAAGGTAATAAACTGAACTGAACTGAATATGGAGGACAGTTAGAGGTTGACGGTCATCCCCCATTCAGAAGTCACCATTCAAGGCCTTAGCCCTTCACCAAAATCGACCAGATGTCGACGTTGCTGAAGATTTCTGTGCGGGATTATCAGGGCAAACTACAGCACTTAGCAGCTTACCACTTTCGAGCAGTTGTCCGCCACCACGTGATTCCTCTATGGACTTCCCGTTCACCATTCAGGAGCTCAAAGCAGCACTCGCTTCATGCAAAGGTACCTCTGCACCAGGACTTGACGGAATCTCCTACAGAGCCCTGTGTCATCTGGGTGAGCGCGCGAGAATAGCTCTACTTCAGCTATATAATGATTGTTGGCTAGAGGGCACTGTCCCCTTAAGTTGGAAAACTAGTCGTCTAGTACCATAACTGAAACCTGGCAAATCACCATTGGTACTCTCCTCCTATCGCCCGATCGCATTGGCTAGTTGCGTGGGTAAAGTGATGGAGAGAATGATTCTCGGCCGACTCGAGTGGTACTTGGAGTATCATGAGATCTACCCAAATGCCATGGCTGGCTTTCGACGTGGTCGATCATCGATCGATAGCGTCATCGACCTAATCACGTACGTTGAACACGAGAAAGGCCATAAGCGTCTTTGCGCCTCTCTGTTCCTTGACGTCAAAGGAGCCTGTGATAATGTGACACATGAAGCCGTCCTTACCGCACTAGAAGAGATTGGAGTGGGTGGCCGAATGTTTAAGTGGATACGCATTTATCTCCAAATGCGATCCTATTTTGTGAGTACAGAGACCGGGAAGACGTCTGCACATTTCAGTTGTCGTGGCGTCCCTCAGGGTGGTGTACTGAGCCCCGTTCTATTCAATATAACACTAATCGCTCTCCATACGCACCTACCAAACAATATTTATCTATCAACATACGCTGATGACATCTGCATATGGACATCTGCGGTAACTCGCCTGCAGTTACGAGCGAGAATACAGAGAGCTGCTACTGCAACTGCTTTGTATCTACGCAATCGAGGCCTGGAAATTTCCTCAGGAAAGTGCGCTCTTCTGGCATTTACGCGAAAACCCATGTCGAATTACAGAGTGTCAATTAACGGTCAAAATATACCATATCGTCGATCTTACAAATTTCTGGGTGTCATACTCGACAGACATATCATGGAGCCCTCATGTGTCGTATTTGAAAAAGCGATTGACAGGCATATGCCATCTTTTCAAGTTTCTCGCTGGAAAGACTTGGGGAATGCAGCCTAATGCTATGTTACGACTGTACAGGGTGCTTTTTTTTGGATTTTTACGATACAGTCTGCCTGCATTATCAAACGCCAGCAAAACAAGTCGACGCATGATACAAAGCGTTCAGGCACAGGCGCTTCAAATATGTCTAGGTCTACCTCAGGGTGCCTCAACAATGGCGACTATAGCTATAGCCAAAGACCACCTCGTGCAGACCCGTAATGAAATTGAAGCTTTCAGGACACATATAAGGCATGTGGGCAGGACTCCCCATCACCACCTAGCCTCTTTACCAGCGGATAGACCTCATACTTCCTTTTGTCGAACAATAACTGCACATGGTGACTCCCTACCAACTGGTTTTACGCCCGCGGCGAGACCTTCAGTTCCTCCATGGTGCCTCAAACAGCCAGTCATCAACCTGAAAATAACAGGCATCCAGAAAAAACGAGATTTCTCAATACCAGCCCTCAAGCAGCTCGCCTTACCTCTGCTGTACGAGAAGTACCACGACTGCACCCACGTCTACACCGACGGCTCCGTCCTGCCAAACAGCTCAACTGCGGCGGTCGTTATTCCAACGCACGCCACAAGCATCAAATTCAGGACAGCTCATGCAACCACAACAACGGCAGCAGAGCTCGCTTTGCGCTGCGCTGCGTTTCATTAACGACCAAAGCACGCAACGGTGGACGATTTTCTGCGACTGCAAGGCGGCACTGCAGTCACTTCTGTCAAATCTACGCCGTGGTCCACACGAGCAGTTGGTATTCGAAACAGCAGAAATGCTACACCATATAACAGAGAAAGGGCACCACGTTATATTTCAGTGGTTGCCAAGCCACTGTAGAATTATCGGTAACGAACGAGCTGATCAAGCTGCCCGTTCCGCCCATAGAGAAGACAACAACCAGTCAATACCTCTTTCAAGGACGGACGCTGCTAGGAGGCTCCGCATGCTCGCTCGCCAACGCTCCATCGCTCTTTGGAATGAGCCTCTCTTTACGCATGCAAGATTACGATCCCTTGATCCAGCGTTCAGCATGTAGCTTCCAACAAAAATTCTACGAGGCGACGCTACTGCTCTGTGCAGGCTATGGTTGGGAGTCGCGTTTACCCGTGCGTACGCGTTCCGCATAGGTATGGCCGACACCGCCGACTGCGCACACTGCGGAGATGAAGAAACCATTCGACATATCCTGTGTGACTGCCCGAAATACAACCTGGAAAGACAACATCTTTCCAATAAACTAAACAGGTTAGATGACCAGCCGCTGTCAGAAGAAAGTATACTGCGCCATCGTCATGACTCATCGTCACAGAAAAAAGCCGTGCAAGCGCTACTGGCCTTTTTGCGAACTACTGGCCTGTCGGAACGCCTCTGAGTGGACTGATTTTGTGTGTGCGTGTGTGTCGGTGTTTTTCTCTTATTTATTTTTTAACTCTCCCTTTCTCTTTCAACCCCCTATTTCCCAACCCCAGTGTAGGGTAGCATACCGGGTACTAGCATCTGGTTAAACTCCCTGCCTTCCTTTTTTTTCTCGTTTCTCTCTCTCTGGTTCGTAAAACGTTCGTCATTCAATAACACCACACACTTTTCACGGCATGTTCATGATTTCTTACTTCTATGTGTTTACTCGCCTTCGGGCGAGGAATTTTAAGGCCCTTTTACAGCCGCTAATCACAATCATTGTTCACATCTCTTGTCCTCTGAGCTGGCGCTCTTTGGACATCAAGTTGCCCTTACGCCACAAAGCACCAAACATCATCAAAACTCCCGCGATTTTGCGTTTTCATCCGCGTTAGCAATACGCACTGCATCGCGCCGTGGGTAATTATCTATCAATTTCGCTTATGTATGCTTCGATTTTTCGAAAGTCAAGCCAATTGCATCCTAACACTCAGTCGATCGTTCACAAGTGAATACTTTCTATTTATTTATTTATTTATTAATTTATTTATTGATACTGTTATCCAAAGGCCGTTACAGGGTGGGATAAAGAAATACACTTCACTTGTTGACACAAGCACTACAAAATGAAATCAAGAAATACAACACAACAGGCAGTTTTTAACAGAGGACAAATCCAACAGGCAAGTTGATTAAGGTTTACACAGTAGTGACCAAGGATTGGCATGGTAGCATAACTTCCTACAGCACACTTGACGAAGGCTATATTGTATACATTACAAACTTCAGCGTCATAGGAACTTTTGCTACCAGCTTAACGTACAGTTATAGAAAAATATACAAAAAAGGGAACATCTCCGGGTAGATGAGATGAGGTAACAACGCCTAGATATAGTTCCGTAGAGGAGTAATATGCCATTAATGTCTATTCAAATTCCTCTGTAGAATTAATTTGAGTTATGCTATGGGGTAGTGCGTTCTATTCTTCAATCGTTTTTGGGAAGAGGGAATATTTAAAGGTGTCAACATTTGTAGGTATAGGCACAAGCTGGTCCTCATGGCTAGATCTAACAACCCGTGAAATACGTGACGTTCTGTGTTCTATGAATCTGTAGGCGTTGAAGTTGAAGTAGTTGTGTTTCATTAAGTGTATGATTTTTTTTCATACACCTAATCTTCTCTAAGTCGGCAACATGCTCCCATATAAGCGTCTAATTTCTTCAGATACACATGCAGAGCTCTTGTGTTTAGTTGACTAACCCCCGAATGCAGAGATGTTACTTGGCTCGCGACTTCAACTTAACTTGAGCAAGTCAGCGCGAAGCAAGCAGCGGACTTCAAGACGCCCAAGTCAGCCTTCGCGTTTCATAGATGCTCAGGCTGTCTTGCTTGGTCAAGTCAAGAACGAGCTTCAAAGCAGAAACACGCTGCTCGCCTGCTAACGAGGGTAATAATGAAGTTGTTTGTGTAAGGCATGCATTACAGTAAAAAAAGACCACACGTTTTAAAATAACTATAAAAACGAAGGGCCAGAAGCATATTCTTGCCATTTTACGGCTAACGAGCGGCACCACAGAACACGTGGTGCCTGCCACCACAGCGATGCGCAGTGTTGCTTCTGTAAAGCGTTCGTTGCCCGCTGGTTTTAGTGGCCACCCAAATGCGGTGCGTTTCTCCACGGTTGCTTGTTTGGAGGAGAAACAAGCATCGCGTTGGGTTCTTTCGTCGTTTTTGTTTTCTCAATCGAACGCCATGGCATGTATTTGTGCTGACCTGGCTCACGAGGTGACGCGATTTTCACGGTATTTGCCTTTGTGTTCGCCTGTGTGCATGCCTGTAATGGGCTAGGTCGCAGTTATTATGAAAAAAAAAACAAGTTCTGGGAACAAATCTGATTAGTATCCTTTTGTTGAGCTTGGTAAACAAAAGAAAAAGCGGGGGTCAGGACATTGCCCTCAGCAGAATTCTGTCTCGCGGGGTGGAGCAATGCATCGCTGCATGATGGGGACGCGGATAAAAAAACCCGTGATAGGGGCACCTCTTTTGTGTGTGTGTGTAATTTTACGTAGCGTTGTGTTACAAGCGATGCCTTTCTGAGCGAGAAACTGTGCCCTAGACGGGACGAAAGGATAGACGAGGCACATGGACACAGCACCGAGTCAAATTTTTTTTTTACCGAAAGAGACGGAAAATGTCGTCGTGTTATAGAAAAACAGAAATAGCCTTTGCGGTTACGGAACACTTCGGCGTTGTCGACACCGGAGCTATTAATACGCACGTGTGTGTAGTCGACACAACCTGTAACGCAAGGGAACTCAGCCACTTCATAACAGTCCGCCGGCTGCGGAAAGCACACCAGCATCGCGTACAGGTGCTTTGCGATGAGTAGCGTAACTTTTCCGACTGCACGGCACACTGTCGACTACGGAATGCGGACGAAATTTCCGGCGACTGGTTGGAATGTGCCAGCGCTGTAAAACCTGAGAGCCATCAGTAGCTGTAACACTGGATGCACGGGCTGTCTTCGGTTGTCCCCACTTTCACGGAGCGGCAACATAACGAGCAGCTGCCCCACGGCGTTCTTCATGAATCTGTACCTAGCGTGGAATTGTTGCTCGTCGTACAACTCCATCGGATTTCCTTGGTCAGGTAAAGCGGTTCCAAGAATCTTCGGCAGGCAGTGCGCCTCAAAAAATGCTACGCTTATGGCGAGGCAAGCAAACTCAAAAGCGGCCACCTTTCATGCGACGTCCATTCTAGAGGGGGCCATGTTGGAATAACACGTGAAGTCGCTTTCAAGCTAGCCCCGCAGCTGACTTGAAACTTGTCCCGACTTCGACCGAGCCAAGTCGCCTTCAAGTCATCCGCAAGTTCGAGAACGATTTATGGCAACCGGCAAGACTGTCTTGAGTCAAGAACGAGTCAAGTACGAGTCAAGTAACATCTCTGCATTCGGGGGTAAGCCTAACCTTAGCACCTCAAGTATTCAGAAAAAAAAAACACATTTTACTATTTTAACGCAGTGTGTACTATCGGCGTCATATGAAACTCGCACAGCGGCAATCCATTGCGATGGTATAGCGCGCCATATATTTACCACCACGGACAGGCACGCATAAATACGCAGAGCTGCCGAGAAAGATGCGCGCGTCTGTCAATGGAGATAACAGGTATCGGGCATAGCATGAAGTTGGCAAAAAGCGAGGTCTGGGCACCATCTCTTGGTGTTTGTTGTTTGTTTGTTTCCAATCATACGGAATGCACTGAAGATGCGGTCTACTGCACAAGCCAGTCGTTGTTCATGATCATCACCGTCATCAACGCCATCGTCATTTAGTAGAGCGGACTATACCTGCCATGTGCTGTGCTATGATGGCAGAAAAAAAATGTGAGATCTGGAACGCGTGTGTTGATCCTCGTGACGTTTAGTGGTTACCTCGCATGATCTGCGCCATGATGGCAAAAAGAGAATGTTTGGGATGCAACGCGTAGCTTTTTCATCGCCATCGGCACGATCGTCATCGTCAGATGCGGCTGCGGCGCACAACGCAAACGCCAAGGGCCAATACTCGATCTCAGAAAGCTTGAACCCTAAAATAACACGTGGCTACGTTCTCAGCCAGGAAAGATAATTGCGTAATCTGGACTTACTACCTCTCAGTTTCCCAGTTTCATGCCGTTGCTTCCCTGTATGCACTGCATTGTAATCAAGTGTCGTTTTACATATCTAGTGGGCTATTTTGCTCTTTTAGCCCCGCCGCGGTGGTCTAGTGGCTAAGGTACTCGGCTGCTGACCCGCAGGTCGCGGGTTCGAATCCCGGCTGCGGCGGCTGCATTTTCGAAGGAGGCGGAAATGGTGTAGGCCCGTGTGCTCAGATTTGGGTGCACGTTAAAAAACCCCAGGTGGTCGAAATTTCCAGAGCCCTCCACTACGGCGTCTCTCATAATCATATGGTGGTTTTGGGACGTTAAACCCCACATATCAATCAATCTTTTACTCCGTTACAGAAAGCGAAGACGAATGAATACGTTGTTGAAAATTGCGTCGGTAGGTGTATTGTAACGCGCCTACATAAACCTTATTGACATTTCAATGAATAAAGGCGTTTTTGTTGAGTGAGAAACAAACTAGGACCAACTAAACCTCATTAACGAAATAATCAGTAAAGGCTGCCATAGTATACTAGGAACATTATGAACTGTGTGCTTCGTTTAAGGGCGTCCTCTTTTTTTTTTTTGAATTCGGGGTGCATGATGTTCGGGACACCCTGTTTGTGGAATGTTATTAAAATTACTTTTCGAGGGCTTCGCTGGTGCATATTGACGAGAATTACTCAACAAAAGGAAAAATGCAGAACAAAAAATACGCAAGGGACAAGCGCAAATGATATTGAAATAGAAAAGAACAAGATACATGAAGTGGTCGGATCAGTTACTGGAAGAACGCCTCAGGTCTATTAGTTATTTCACTGTAGCCTCAGAATCATCATTAGTTATTCCTAGAAATGAATTACTTTAAGGTGTTCCAAAGGTGTCTCTTGCAGCAGAGTCACAGGATGACCACACTGCAGCAGAGGCAAGGATGACCTGGATATCAGGTATTCTCACTCTGAGAAAAAGGCTAAAAAAGTGAAGCATTTTAGTATTTATTTAATTAATGTTTACTTATTGTTTATGCTTGTTTCTAAAAAAGTAATTGACCATTTTAGAGACTTTAAGGTTTCTCCTTTACAACTAACCAGTTTCTCTTTTACCACTAAGTCGGTACCATATTTTAGCACTACATAATGTTCAGCACTACTTTTAATGTTAACATAATGTTCGGCACTAATGTTTCAGCACTAATTCATGTTATAATTGAATTGTGAACGTCTGTAGCTTTGCACTCTAACCCATAATGCTCAAAACACGTTTCTTTGAGAGCGTTCTTTTGTGAACTGCGAATGGCGCTGAAGCCAGCATTTCGACTAGGCGACATGAATTCGACAAGGCAACAACAAAGAAAAAGAACCTGTCCTGTTAGCTCATTCTTGTAAATGTCTTGTTTTTTGCGCTTAAAATTTCCCCTATAACTATTGACAAACTCGCCGCATTTTATTTTTGTAAACACAGAGAAGTCCAGTTGTGGCAACCATGGCTCCATCAGCATCCTCCATTCAATAATTACCCCGTGGTTCAAGCTTCTGTCTTCGCCCAAACATGGGTCATGTTTGCGTGCGTTTATGATAAAGATCAAGACTGTCTGAATTTAATAGGGATGTACCAAATATACAGAGAATATCATTCATAAAGGTATAGCGCACCACGACAAGGACACACACACAAAAAAAAAGAGAGAGACGCACACACACACAGCACTAACTTACAACTATTGTTTTATTTGCGATCACACCTGCTATTTATACAGTAACAGTAGACCCATAAAACCTGGAACATATCATGTCAAGATACAGCAGACCTCATGCACGCGTCATCATCGATTGCCACAATTTGCACTCGCCAACGTCCAAGTGAAGATTCTAGATACTTCTTTTCTTTAGCTGACAAAGCTGTCGAAGCCACACTCACACGTTTATCCTTCATTTTGTCTATTTCAAAGGCTTCAATGATTTCACGTGTAGTTCTGTCACGGGCCCTAAAGAGAATACGGGTGTTTTGAAACACAGGGACACAACCACATCTCGGACAATGAAGGGCCAAATGACCAGATATGGCTTTTTCTACGTTGTACTTGTCTTCCCCAAGTTTTTCGTTCACACACCTTCCAGATTGACCAATGTAAACGCAATCACAACTCAAATGAGTGCCATAGACAACATCATGACAACAATTCACAAATTTTTTCCAGTGTTTGATCTTCAATTCTTGTTTCCCGCAGCTGTTCACAACTAGTCCGGCAACGTGTCTTAGCAAATATAGAGAACTGACAATGATGGTTAGGTTAGGTTAATTAGTTTTTTATGGCGCAAAAGCAGCTAAGGCTATGCTAATCATGACCAAGTAACATTCATTAAGACATAAGAGGCAGTAACCTGGGGTACATGTTTTATTGCACACTTCACTTCTATTGCGACTTCACCATTTTGCGATTATACTGCGATTTCACCATTCGTGTACTCCGCAGACTCCTCTCTTGCAAGTCTGTAAATAAATAAAACTTATAATAAACGGGCTGAACTGTTCAAAATGTTATTCTACGTGATATGCCATGAGCTGCAAAGTCAACCTTGAGCCCATATATATCGAAGTCAAAGCAATCCGTATGACTCGAAATATAGGGCGTTTGCATTCCACGTGCGCTATGGAAGGCTTGGTACTATATTGAGGCAACGACCTTGCGATAGGAAGTGGTGCTATAATAGTTAGGCAATGTCCGAACTTATATGTTATCAGGTGACAGTTTATTCACAAAATTAATGCGTAATTTAGAGGACGAATTTTGTTGGAAATGCTAAACTCTTTTTGTATGAGTACTCACATGATTGCTGCAAATGGCTACACGAGCAAGTTGGGAGATGTGCCAAGTATTGCCGAAATCATCGAATTACTTCTATAAAAACGCGTTTTAGTTTCATGTTATACAGACTCTTGAGACGGTGGGATTTACCACGCTTTTTTCTTGACGCTCACCCTATACTTTGTTTCTAGAATAGTACACACTATAACGATCAATCAGGTGCGTTCATATGAGAGGTATTTGATCAATTAGATACTCACTTTGCCTTTCAGACAAGTCATGCGTTCCAACATTGGAGTTGGCCAGCAAGTTCTCATGTTACCTTGCCAATAGCAGCATTGCATTTTACAATTTTGGGCATCTTGAGTTCCCTGTGAAGAGAATCGGACAACACTGGATGGCATTTTTTGAGCACACGCAAGAAAAATTATGTCTACGTCTCGAAACCACAAAATTGTCATGTGAGCTTCTTCTTATATTTGAAATAGTTGACCAGTTACACGTGTGACTGCCTTGCGCGCATATAATAAGAATAAGATAATACTGGTAATATTAATATTCATAAAATTAGTAATAGTAATTTATTCGCTGTCCATACAATTAAGTGTAATGGAAGGTGGGAGACTAAAAGTGAGGAACACTTGACAATGCTTTGACACATTTTACAATTAGGCAGCAGCAGCAGAAGCAAACATCATTATAATGAAATAAACCTTGCTCACAAGAGAGTAAAACAAAATAGAAAGAAAGAGAAAACAAAATAGTAAAAAAGGCACACCATTGCAGAAGAAAAAAATGAGGGAAGCGCATTTCCATGCGTTTCATTTTGCAGCATATGCGGTATACAAATCTATAAGGGATGCAAGATTATAATTTCACATGAGATGTAACTGGCAAAGCTTTAGCATATTAAAAATAGAATAACAAAATGGTAAGCATATATAGACATGAAGTATGGAATAGTGTCAGTAGACGATGATACCCTCGCTCGTCCCCTGTAAGTTCCTGGCGAACTGTTGCCCAGGTTAGCAATATCGTCTCCCCGAGTTTCATACGTGGATGGCAGTCTCCACCAACTTTTCTGATTAACACTTTCTCACAGCGTTTCTGGAAGCGCTGTTGACCACCCTGACCCCCTATTGGATGATGGGCAGTTCCTCAGCATCTACGGAGAAGACGAAGAAGTGTGTTTTGAATAGGAGCTGCTTCTGCTAACTCCGGCCTATTTCAGTTGTAATTTAAGTCTGTTGATCAGTTTCCGCTGCTCCCTTGGAGGGGATGGAAGTAGACCACCCCGGGCGCCTGCCGGCACCAGTGGCGTCAGCGGCGACCGCCTCCAGGAAGCGGATGGGACAAGCGAGCGACAGCGACAGTGAAGATACTCATGCTTACTATCTCAGCAGTGAGGACTTCTCAGATGACGGTTTCCAACCTGTGCTGAGCCGCAAGGCGAAGAGAAGGAACATGAGGACATCCTCATCCTCAACTATTCAAACTGTAAGTGAAGCGCCAAAATCGAACGCTTATACCATCCTGTTTCTGCCTGCACTTCCTACCGTCAGCATGAAACGCCTTAACAGGCAGTCTGTGTCGAGGTCTCAGGAAACGCTCGTGCCAAATGAGATCACGGACATAAGAGTGAACGCCAGAAAGAATATACTGGCTGTGGACGTTTTGCACGCAAGTGCGTTGGGCGTTCTGCGTAGTGTAACTGACTTGGACGGCAACCAGGTGCGCTCTCATGTTCCCTTGGGATGTGATGTAGTAACCGGCGTGATCTACGACATTGATGTCGCTATTTTCAATAAGGACTTACAGCTTCTTGTCAAGTCAACAACTGATACTCCAATTGTTGATGTCACCCGGCTAGGCAAGTCTCGCTGTGTGAAGATTGCGTTTAAGAGCACATCACTCCCCTCTCATGTGAAGGTGGGGTACTTCAGACATGCTGTGCGGTCTTTCATTCCAAAGCCTCTCCAGTGCCGTAAATGCATAAAACTTGGACATGTGAGCAGCGTCTGCGAGAATTCAGTGGTATGCCACCGCTGCGCCGAGCACCATGAAGCGGATAAGTGCGTCACAACTGTCAAGAAATGCTCTAATTGCAATGGATCCCATGAAGACACATCGAAGGACTGCCCGCGGATTCAGAAGGAAATTGCCATCTTGAAGGAGATGGTGCGCGATCACTCATCTCATCGAGAAGCCGCAGCTAAAGTCAGAAGGCGTCGTTCACGTCGATGTCGGTCTTCAAGGACGCCCGCTACCTCCTCGACACGTTTGCAAGATCCCTCATCAGATTCACCTCCTTTGCCTCCCAGACCACATGCCGCGGGAAAGGCTGTAAAGGACAAAGCCAGTGAGCATACCCTGACTGCGACAGAGTGGCCTGCACTTCAAAGGGAAGCAGCATCAAGCGAACCGAAGGAGCTTCATGACGGCCAGTCCGCGCTCCCGGTTCGAGATCTTTCCAACCAAGACAGGCAAGTGACTGCAATCGTCCCGGTTCGAGATCTTTCCAACCAAGACAGGCAAGTGGCTGCAATCGTGCAATCATTAATTGCCACGATTCGCACGCTACTGAGCAGCATACAATCTCCGTCTGCTAAGAGTGCACTGCAAATACTGGATGCACTGAATCCAGTTCTTGCTAACTTCGTATAAGCACAATGGCTCAACAAAATCTTCACTTCCGCACTGAAGTTAAAAGTGCGTCGATTTTTCAGTGGAATTCCAGAGGCATGAAGTCCCGTATCTCGGACTTGCGCCAATTTGTTCGGGCCAATCAATTCCCTATACTTGTCATATGTGAACCAAACGTGTCAACGCCTTATAGATTGTCCGGTTATGAAGCTTTTTGTTCAGCCGCTTGCGAAGAACGAAGCAAAGTAATTGTTTACATTCGCACAGACTTGACTTATCTTTCGCACCCAATAAGTTCAAATGACGACAATCAGTACGTGTGTCTTCGTGTGAAGAAGAATGCAGTTTCGTTCACGCTTATTGGTGGATATATATCTCCGTCATCGCGATTTGACTGCGACAGATTAAAAGACATCCTAATGAGAACCGATGGGCCATGGATCATCACCGGTGACTTCAACGCCCATCACATGCTTTGGGGGAGCACTAGGATGAATGCCAGGGGCCGGAACATTGTTACATTCGCTTCCGATTACGACCTTTCCATCATGAACGATGGTACCCCCACATATCTGCGGGGTCTCACGTATGGCAGTTGCCTTGACCTGACATTGGTGTCACGGTGCTTCTCTGACAAAGTTAAGTGGTTTTGCGATATTGAGACTCATAGGAGTGATCACATACCCACCTACGTGACGATCGATGGTATCGTGAAAAATTTCTCTTCCGGTGTTGCGATTGGCACTGACTGGTCGATGTTTGCATCGCGTGTTGAGAACGCTTGCCAAGAAGGCCTCGCCTGCAGCCTGGAAAATACCATAGTGGAAGCTATGCAAGCGTCCAAATGTAAATTACCATTTTCGTCTAAAGTAACACAGTTTGACATCGAACTGGAGAAATTACGAGCTATACGAAGGCGTGCTGAACGACGATACAGACGCACAAGATCAATTTACGATCTGAGGGAAGCAAGGCGGCTCCAGAAAAATATTCAACGACGCATTTACAAACTGGAGAGCGAACGCTGGAAAGCATTCTGCGAATCTCTAGACCCTCATAAACCGCTGTCATATATCTGGAGAACAGTTCGTGGTCTTCGCTCCTCTCCACAACAACGGCACCCTTTTAAAGCTTTGGCACTCCATCATGGAAAAACAGAACTCGAGGTGGCTGAAGAATTTTGCACGAGAGTTGCCGGGAATATCATGAACGAGAGCATCGACGCCGTGATCGTTCCTGAGACGCGATTACCAGAAATGGACATTCCGTTCACCATGGAAGAACTGGAAGGTGCGTTAGTCGCTTCTAAGCGCATGTCATCGCCAGGTCCTGATGGTATTACTTATAGTGCGTTGGGACACCTTGGACAAAAAGCTAGAAAAGAACTTTTAACATGCTTCAACAACTCCTGGCTCAGCGGCAGTGTTCCCCGAGAATGGAAAATTAGTCGATTAATACCACTTTTGAAATCGGGAAAATCACCATTGAACTTGACAGCGTATCGCCCTATTGCCCTCGCAAGCTGCCTCGGAAAAGTGATGGAAAGGATGGTTCTATTTCGTCTCGAGTGGTACTTGGAACGATACACCAAATACCCTTCTTGCATGGCAGGCTTTCGTCGGGGCCGCTCCTCCATTGACTGTGTCCTTGATTTGTCGACATTTGTTCAACAAGAAAAAAGTCGCAAGCGCATATCAGTGGCACTCTTTCTTGACGTGAAGGGTGCATATGATAATGTAGCTCACGATGCCATCCTCACTTCTCTCGCAGCAATGGGCATTGGTGGACGAATGTTTCAATGGATAAAAGATTATATAACTGGCAGAGTTTTCTTTGTACAAACATATGAGGGTACAACTGCCCAACATTACACCTACTGCGGAGTACCTCAGGGAGGTGTTTTAAGCCCCACATTGTTCAATGTGGCCCTCATTGGTCTGGTGAAGGTTCTGCCAAAGTCGGTGTGCCTATCCATATACGCCGATGATATTTGCCTCTGGAGTGCTGCAGTTACTCGCCCTCAGGTGCGTGCACGAATACAGCGGGCAGCAACCCTCACAACAGCCTACCTTCAGAAACAAGGCCTAAATATATCAACTGTGAAGTGCGCGTTGATGGCGTTTACACGCAAACCAATGACGCCATACCCTGTTTACATCAATGGGCAGAGTGTCAAATATGCACGGACGCATCGTTTTCTGGGCATAATAATCGACAGAAGTCTTTCGTGGAGCCCAAATTGTGCGTACTTGAAGAAGAGACTGCTATCTATTGTGCATATCATGAAATTCTTGTGCGGTAAAGCATGAGGAACTTCTGTGGCCTCCATGCTACAGCTGTACAGGGCCCTATTTCTGGGTCTATTGCGCTACAGCTGGCCGGTACTGACTAACACTTGCAAATCGAATACTCATTCATTGGAGAGTTTGCAGGGTCAGGCACTGCGTATCTGCCTAGGACTGCCCCGATGCGCTTCTACTTATGCCACAATCATGCTTGCCAAAGACCATCCGGTCAGGACATATATAGCTGTGGATTGCCTCAGAGCGCACATTCGACATGCTAGCCGTGTCCCCGACCACCACTTGGCCCTTCTATCTTCCGGAAGACCACGTGCTATGTTTTCAGACGTCATAGCCAAGCACCTAAACAGCATTCCATCAGGATATACGCCAGCTGCGAGAACGGCATGCCCTTTGTGGTGCCTCGACCAGCCGCAAGTACGTCTAGAAATTCCGGGAATCAAAAAGAAAAGCAGTCACTCCAGAGTAGCATTGAAGCAAGCAACACTGCTATTATTACATGAGTTGTACTTAGACCGAACGCAGATATACACTGATGGGTCCGTATCATCCAGCAGCTCATCAAGTGCCGCTGTAATTCCGGCTGCAGAAATGACAATCAAGTTTAAGTTGTCGCATATGACTACATCTACGGCATCAGAGCTTGCTGCTATAAGGGCTGCTTTACAATATCTCGTTCAAGAACGTCCAGGAAAATGGGTCATATTTTGTGATTCGAAGGCAGCGCTTCAGAGTTTGCAGTCTGCCATGCGTAAGAGGAGCCATGACCAACTGGTACAAGAAATAAGACATTGCCATCATGAAGCTCTAGCACGAGGGCATGATATTATATATCAATGGCTGCCTGGACATATCGGTATTACCGGAAATGAACTAGCCGATGATGCAGCCCGCTCAGCCCATGAAGAAACCCGTGTAGTCCTGATTCCTTTATCAAGGAATGATGCAGCAAGACAACTTTACCTGCTGGCTCGAGATCTCACACGCACGTTCTGGTCGTCTACCAGCTTCCAAAGGTGTCAATTTTATGAACTGGATCCTTCGCTAAAGCTAAAGCTACCATCACAACTGCGACACTGTTATGCCGCCTTTGGTTGGGTGTTGCATTCACAAAGGTGTACTCCTTTCGCATTGGTATGGCAGACACTCCTACATGCGGCTACTGCGGAGATGAAGAAACCATCGTACACGTCCTCTGCAGCTGCGCTTGCTACGACACACAGCGATGCCAGCTACGGATGGTTTTGAATCGACTTGACCTCGGACCATTTTGTGTGCAGAAGATACTAGGACCTTGGGCATCTGCCTCAGTTGCGCAGAAAGCAACTAAAGCACTGCTTCTTTACCTTAAGTCAACAAACCTGAGCGACCGCCTGTAGACTGTGTGTGCTCCCCGAGTGTGCTCGTGATTGTGTGTACCTTCTCATCTTTCTGCAACCTCTTTTCTCCCCTTTATCCCTTCCCCAGTGCAGGGTAGCAAACCGGATGTGCGTCTGGTTAACCTCCCTGCCTTTCCTTGTATCTTTATATCTCTCTCTCTCTCCTCAGCATCTACAGTCCCGACACCACTTACTGCGCAGCATGACATCAGGGCTCCATCTTCCCTGACCGACCGGTCACTAATAAGGAAGAGGACGTTATGTGGCAAAAGTCACAGATGGAGTTTTTCCAGAACCTGTACTTTACATCAAGTGGCACAATGAGTTTTCCAGTCCCAGTGCAAATTTTATGACGAGGCAGCAAATTTGATTCCCATGGTGTGAACACATCCGAGTCACTCCTATAATTGACACACACCATACTCCCGAGAAGCCTTTATCCACAGCCCTGACCCCAAAGTCCAGCAAGAAATCAGTCAATCAAGCCTTTGCTCCTGTCGTGTCTCAAGCAATTCTGGTCTATGACATAGGGCGAAGGGCAACGCCTGACATGCTTAATTAAATTCAAAAAAGCTTTTTCTCTACTTCTCAAGTAAGCCCTAACAGGCAGCGCGAACAGTAGAGCTCAGTCTCAAAATAACTCGGCTACCAAAGAGAAAGCTGGAACCTTCGGTGACACACGTTTAATGGCCTACGCGCATTAGCCCGGATGGTATTGCCGATGACGTTGTTAGCCATCAGCAGTGTACAGTGTACATCGTATATTGCTTATGCTTTGGCTGTCAATATTCTGGGTAAAACAACGCGAGTAAACTATTCCTTTTTTTAGCAACCTTTGCAGTTCCTTCTTCAGCGTCATGATCACGTGACAATATCTTTAAGAAGAACGCCATTGCGAACAGCTCCGTAATTTTGACAATTTGTCGTTTCAGCTTGCACCTAAATCTATAAGAACACGGCCACTTGTAATCAATGGACACTTTTAACGAGCGGTGAAATTCGCTTCGCACAGCGTTAATCACAGTGGTTGTTCTCGAACTACAGGTGGTCACAGACGTCGTAGCCGATGCCAGTGTGCCAATAGAAGAAAAAAACTTTTGCCGAAAGCGGATGTCAGCCTTGGTGAACGCTCTTCCGCAATCGTCCCACTAACTCCGGAACGACTCGTTGTTGCAAGGTTTTAATATCGCGAGCTGATTGGGCGGCGTGGTTTGCAGGATCCGCCCGACACTGGGGCTTGCATTCTCGTTCGCGATTTAGCGTGGCTTAGAAGGCTTCCGGGTCATCGGTACGCAGTAGCTGCCGGCACTCGGCCTGACGGGCCTGTTTTTGTGCCAGGACTGCAACATCTTCGCGGCGAATGCGAGAGCTTTCACGTTTCCACTGTCGGCGCTCTTCTAGGGTTGTCCGTGGCATACCCTTGTGGAAGGTTTCAGGAGAAACTGATGAACGCGCACTCGGCGACACGGCTGCGACGGGATGGATGACGTCACTCACAACGCAGCCAATGGCGCGTGTGCTTGTATACGACGTTGCGAATGACGTAACTGTTAACGCAGCCAATGAAGACAGCTCATGACACCGCTGCCTGATCGTTGCTTGTTTCTCCTAGCCATATACAGCTTCCGCTGTAAAAATCAGAAGCACATCTATGTGGAAGGCGTTGGGCTTCTGTAGGCCCGGGATCTGGTTGCCCTTATCTCTTGAGGGGACTAAAAATATTAAAGTCGTTGAGATTAACGCGAACGTATTGTAGCGTAACTGAAGGCACTTCAGAACTCGTGTTCTTGATTGCAGACACAACAAAGCGTGTGATCTGTGCAACTCACCTTCAAGGCGAAGGCCTTCACTTTCTTGCCCTTCGTGTAGTGAAAAATTCTCTTTCTGCAGTAATACTTCACTCCCACCGTTTCACCGGGAAATTCTCGGTGTTTATCCATGTAATTCACCTTGGTTAGAACTCTTTTACACTGGGAATTAAGACCCCTGCGGTAAATGAGATCACAGCAAAAGTTATTGTAGATTTGGACAGTTCACTGTGAATTTATCGCATACAGCAAAAGTCGGGGTAAGGTATCCAAATGATTAGTTTGTTTTACTTATTATCGATTCTTGTGATCATGATTGTAACCAGTGCTCATAATGAATAAATGCCACATCTGAACTTTCAACCTTTCACACCTATTTTCATGAAAGTGACGCAAAGTAAATTTGATAGATACCGTGAATTCCAAGATGTGTACGGTGAAAGCATGTCACCATTGAATGACTAAGTCATGTCTACATTGTTGGGGCGCTTTTCTAAACTGCTTGCCGTGGATTCACCAGCTCAAAGCCTGGGCGCCATGCGACTATCTCGATTGCCGCAACTAAACGTCTGACTAAAAGCCAAAGTAGGGCTGGTGCATGCTTGCGATGTAAAAACAGCGCAAAAATAGAGACTAAGACTGAAGAAAAGACGACAGGGAGATGACGTCTTTTCTTCAGTTTTTGTCGCTATTATTGCGCTGTTTTTACATCCCAATCATAGACGTCTGACGAAGAAGCGTTTCCCCGACTGCCACTGTGCCATCAAAAGATTGTTGAGGGAGTGTGAGGGGGAGAGGCCACAGCCAGCGCCATTCCGGGGCACGGAGGCATAGATGGTTGGACGCCGTGAGTGTAAGCCATTGAAGGCTTTTACCCTAATGCATGTATTATTGTGGAAATATTGTTACGTAATATTTATGGCGAAAGGGAAGATGCGAGAAGGTTTTGCGAGTGCATCATGGCGGCATAGTTGACGAAGCTTGCCCAAAAATAAAGTGGTCAATGCATAATGACAGCATTAATTGCGTATCGGCAGTACTCTACTAGGTGCGCCCACTCGTCCATTTTTCACATTATGCACACATTGCCGCACATCTGAAACAAATTAGCGTGTCTCGTGCAACTTAAATTAACCAAGCTCTCTCACTGTCATAGTAGCGTTATTTATAGAATGAGTGATTGATTGATTTGTCGGGTTTAACGTCCCAAAACCACCATTTGATTATGAGAGACGCCGTAGTGGAGGGCTCCGGAAATTTTGACCACCTGGGATTCTTTAACGTGCACTGAAATCTGAGCACACGGGCCTACAACATTTCCGCCTCCATCGGAAACGCAGCCGCCACAGCCGGGATTTGATCCTGCGACCTGCGGGTCAGCAGCCGAGTACCTTAGCCACTAGACCACCGCGGCGCGGCTATATAATGAGTGAAATATGCGCAATTCGCTCGTAGTGAAACTTGAGGAGATATAGAATGAGTGAAATATGCGCATTTCGCTCGTAGTGAAACTTGAGAAGATATTTTATAGGTCTCCAAGAGAAAGTATAGAGGAGGGCAGTGACAAGTCCCAGTAGAAAACTCGGCATAATCTTGACTTTAAGGTTAACAAATGCCCTGCTAGAAAAGAATTTGTGTGAAGTAAACAAAATGGAAGGACCAAGTTCCCGGTTTTCCTTCAAGATCGTTTTTATAATGCTTCGTTAACAGTATTACCATGAGAATGGGCCTATAAGCCTATATTTTTTTATCTTCATTATCTCCACACTGCTGTTCGTATACAATGTAACGTCATGAGGCACAACTCTCCTCGCTTTCATGAAGCTTTTCGCAACATTACTACAGAGCCCTTTAGGTTGCTTCTTTAAGAGTTGTCACAAACTATACTGCTATTTTGGTCCTGCAGTGCCTGAAACACCAATGATAGGTGGTTCCCTTTCGATTCATATTGTATTATTATCTGGTAGGAGAGGGTAGAGTATTTACCATCATGGGAAAGCTTCCCGTGGTGCCTTCAAGTTCAGGAAGTTTCGGTACCGAAAAATACGTGGCACCCAATATACACAAGTGCTGAAAACTCGTCGAAGTTCTAGTGTAGCGCAATTACATAAATAAATACTTTGGCGTAAAATACGCTTTTCTTAGGTACCTTAAGGCCATAATACTTCGATGCAAACGAAGGGCGCCAGCTAGGTGTGCAGCCGGATTATGAGTTTAGATTTCGCCTGCTATGTCGCTTGTATAATCTTAAAAAAGCGCAGTGTTTACTAGGGGCGCAGGGATAAATTCCTCAGTTCAGCTGTAGTGTTCGACCAAGCTTCTGAATGCGCCGCACATTATGCATCTGGCTTGTCGCCCATCCACTCATCTTCGAGTGTTGTGACCCCGCTCAGAGTAACACGCTCAATACCGTCTATAAACGAGACCAGCAATGCTAAAAAACGGGCCTAAATAACGAACAAGGTCTGAAATATATAAAGAACTGAAATAACATTGTAGTAATCTCAATAATTAACTATATATTTCTAAAAACGTTTCAAAAACATGCGGCGGTCTCTAAGAATAAAACCTTTTCAAAGTTGTAAAGTTAGCTTTTCTGCTGTACAGTTTGAACAACTAAAGGAAGCTTGTCATTTAGTGCAAATAGCCCGTTTAAGCGCGGTTTGCTTACGCAATGACGTGGAAAATGTTGAGTCGCATCTCTTGATATAAACAATCATAGTATATAGACAAGCCTCAACATGTTCAACTAGGACCACGTTTCCGCTTGAAGCGCGACAGGTGCCGCCATTACTTGTTCAAATAGGCAGCGCAGATAAGCACACTGGCGAATTGTAAAAAAAAAGTTCCATAGAGGGCGTCATCACTTCGCCGAAGAAGGAACTGCCCCTCTTGACCAGCGCTGCAGGACGAAGCCGATGCAACTCGCTGAGGACGACATGTACAAGACTTGCCACAACCAGCATGAAGTCGGTGAAGATCAGCGAAAAGTAGAGAACATGTCGCACACCAAATTTTCGAATATCCCTAACAAGATTACTTTGATTCCAAGGAAAACCCACATGCTTACCTGAAACACTGGCGTCATTGATTCTTTGGATTAATAGGGAAGTGCGAACTGCATTAATGATGATCACTGCTGCGTCCACTTGCTGCACGCTTCCTCAGGTTCCACAGCCCAGAAGATGCTACACGTTTTCTTTTATTCTAAGCTTTTGCTATAGAGTTGCCAATATTTTTCTAGCGATTTTAGGCTTTTGCTTCACGTAGAAATACGAGAGTTCCAACACGTGGAACATTTTTTTTCAAACTTGACGCGCTAATAAGTCTACGAGAAAGTTTATTAGGATGCTGTTCTTACGTAATTAAGCCCTTGTGAGAACACCTTTGCTTATTTATGGTATGCTTCCTATGCATCAGTGTAAAGTACACGAACAGTCATGCACACATGTTTCCCTTTGGAAGCCCGAATGTGGCACGTATGTCTTGCTGGCTTATTACAATTCACCGAGGAGGAGCTTTCTAGTGTGCGACTGCATCGAGAAAACATTAGCTTTTCTTGTTTCCCTTCGGATTCTTTCAACCCGTGGACTTTCAGCATTCATGAATATTTCTAAGCAATAGATTCGTTTTCTTGACTAGTGAACTGCAAGGTTAACGAGCAACATTGTGTTTTTCGCAACGAAAAAAAAATACTCAGTTATTGTCGGGCTTACCGATAAACATCTCGTATGCTGTCTTGGCTACACTGGGACAGCCGGTATTTTCTCAGTCCTCCATCCACGTAACTCATCAGGTATCCCTCTCTCCAGGGACATCTTGGGGATGTGTCGTGATCTGAGCCCAATCTGTCACATTAAGAGAGTAGCCAGTTACTTGCAACAGGTGCTTCGATTTTTCTGCGTCCGCGAAAAAGTGCACTTACATGTGTGCTAGTTCATGGGCCACGGTGTTAACTCCCATGTAGGTGGTGGCCGTGTCTTCCGCCACGCCTACTCCATGTGAACTGCAGACAGCGGCCATAAATGCTCGTCCTGAAAGTGAAACAAGAGGAAAGGAGGTTATATACAGGGAACACCACTTTATTAAAAAAATGACCAGGCTGTTTCGTAGAGGCTTCCATCACTTGTTTAATAAACTCATGTGCTTGAAAAAGTTTGCTCATTTCAGATACGGAATACAGCTGCAGCTTTTCTCGGGGCTATACAACATGCAGATGTGGCTAGAAACGCTACGACAGTAAGAAAGCAATGTGATCCTGGATTACACAGAGGTCGAAAATTGTTTATTTTGTGTCTCGAGTGTTTTATAGGATATTTCACATCTTATAGTAATTGAGAAATGCTGACCAAGGTAAAAGAAACAAATGCTTTAAAAAATTCCCTCGGTTCCCGTAAGGGAGCCTTGGTTACATTTATAGCAAATGGCGTATAGCACGCTGTCCTTAAGTGGGGAATCGAAACGCTTTCAAAAACATAAGTTCGTTCTACCTTGGTCAGCATATTGTCTTTTATTCCAATATGTTCCTCCCAGGCCAGACAGGAGTCCGTCTGACTCTCGACTGCTTAACACATTCTCTCTTAAATGACATAGTGTGAGCGCGACAAGCGAATGACTCTTCATTCTCTTTAGATATCATCATCACCTGTACATCTTCATCATCTGTAAATATCATCACCAGTGTGATTCAGCTCGAGCCTGGCTGAATAAACCGGTTCCTCACTATAGTAATACCAGTTTACTTGTGGTGTAGGTCACACATTCGCCGCGGTTCATTTCGCTCCCCAAGGTCCCTCTCCACGACGGTTTGACGTGCCCCTGAGACCAGCAATACAAGTTGTCGCCACTCATGGCCGTGTAAAGGGAGCCGCAAAGCCTCCCACTGTTCTAACGTGTTCTTCCATGAGAATGTTAGCATTTTTCCCACGCAAAGCCACCGTCATGTTACTTGCTGTAGCGACGCACCTGCATTCTAGCGAGTCACATATGGTGTTTCCGGTAGCAACATTTCTTGTTCTAGATTAGTCGTTAGTAACTAAATTTGACCTAAGCACATTTTACGGCGACTTCAGCACAGGAAAATTCGGCAGCGTGAACATTTGTGGCAACTTCACACTAGTGATGCCAAGCCTAAATTAAAAGTGCAGCGCGGTGATCTTCATCGTTGTTCCTTCTTTATCTTCTCTCCGTGTCTTGTACGTATTTATTGTATCCCTTTCCCTTTATTTCTTCCCTTTCTCTCTCTCTCTCTCTTTGATTCTCTTTATTTCTGTCTCTGTGCTCTCTGTTTTTCTATCCCGTTTTTGTGCCTGTTTCTTTCTATATTTTTCTGTCAATTGC
This sequence comes from Rhipicephalus microplus, assembly GCF_043290135.1. Taxonomy (NCBI): domain Eukaryota; kingdom Metazoa; phylum Arthropoda; class Arachnida; order Ixodida; family Ixodidae; genus Rhipicephalus; species Rhipicephalus microplus. The sequence continues at coordinate 8,993,034 of NC_134707.1, forward strand.
ACTGTCTATCCTTGTCATTACATCTTTCGTTGCATCTGTTTCGCTCTGCTTGCTGTTTTGAGTATTTCTATTTTTCTCTTATGAGCTACTTTAGCCGTATCGTCACCGTTTTGCTGTGACCATTGGCCACACATCTTCCCTTGTCATTGGGCATGATCTCAGAGGGGGGACAGTGAAACCACGTTGTAACCACGTTCCCAGTTTCAAGTTAGTGACGTGTGTGTGTGTGTGTGTGTGTGTGTGTGTGTGTGAGCGTGCTCTGCTATGTTCGCATGTAGCCACGCTGTTCAAACTTAATGAAGAAGGAATTGACGTTGCATCGTACATATGGAAGCAGATGCTCTGTGGGATTCATCCGCAGATAAGAAAAAAGTGAGTAGAAGAAACTGAAATAAGCTTGACTTCGTCATCGGAACGAAACCAAAAAATTCTAGTGAGCCGAAAAGACACAGGGAGAACGAGCCGCATGCCTCGAGAGGCGTAACCACGCATAGAACAAAGTTAAACAATTGACAGATTTAGCAGCTCTGAAGACGCAACTTGCCAGCTGTTTGCTATGGAAAGGTACGTCCGCAAAGCTGCTGTGGACGCTCGTTTAAATCCGTCCAATAAGCTTATCTGTCATTACGCGAATCCAGGCATGACTGATTTAAGCCAGAAACAAATTTTCTGCATCTTCTCCTTTGGCGCTTCTGCAAATAGATGTTGCACTTACCAGCGATGCCTTTTTCCAGATGTCCGTTTTGCACCTTTACAAGATCCAAACTGCAAGATAGGGCTCAACATTAACTGGTAATTGGTTCTTTTTTTTGTATCAAATACCAATTCTTCCTACGTGAACTGTCAAGTTTTTCATTTGGTCTCTCTTTCCTGTGTATTTTAAAGTAGTAAATAAACATTCCGAGTATTTTGGACATCTTCACATGGCGCCCTATATCGGTAGTCAAAACTTCATATTGCCATTACTGAGTGGAAAATAGGCGAGAAAAATCATATATCGCGAAAGAAAGCTACTTATTAATAACAAGTTTGGGCTCTATACAAGAGACCTACAGACGCATTTTGGTGAAATTGCAGTATAACACTACAAGGCGTGTGGCTTTTGAAGACAATTGAACACAACACATTAGTAACAGATGGGGCCTGGCTGTAAAATGTAGAGCACTCTGGGAAATTATGGGCGCTGTAATACGATACTTTATTTCTAATACAGTTCAAATAGATCTCTGCTCTATGGAGCCAGCAATCAGTTTTGATAACTAACATTTTCGTAAGATATGACTTCTTTCGCCTATTTTCCTTGTGTTCTGGCAGGTCACCACTGTCACCAACAGATGTCCCCAAACTCTGGTCATGTTATTTTCCTATTTACTTCAGATATAGCCTACAGTGTCCTATAAGTACACAGGAGGGAACTCCGGCACTAGTGTCTATACGAACGGCAGCTCATGGTGCTTGAGCGAGCATGGGAACGATGGGCAGAACAGAAATTTTCCTAATCATCGCACTTTCGGTTTCGATTGAATTTGCATAACTTGGCGCTGCTTTGCCACGAAACGGCAATTAGCGAATGTTCAACTATTTTACTTCACCACCCCAACCATTTAGGCTCGCGAATTCAAATCGAATCACGAAGTTCACAGGAGTGTCTTCTTTTATTCAAAACAAAACCAGAACACAGACATAAACAAAGCTACAAGTGCGTTCAAAGTCCGCAAGTATGAAGAGTGGGCAAACTTGCGTTATACGCATCCTCCACATAGTTGCTGAACGATCGCAGCACCAAATTTTGCTCCAGTTAACTTTAGGAAACTCTACGGGAAGTAGTGGCCAGCTTACGCAAGTAAACGTCGACAGATTTCACTCCATGGTTTCGAGCACCGTCGATTTTACAAGTGATAACGTGAGCGAAAGGGTGCACCATGCCGCTCTTCACTTTGGTCATTCTGTCAGCGAGCCTGTAAAAGCTGTTTCAAGGAATGGATGATACTTTTTAACGGTTCATACGTTGCACCCGGCGTAAATACGGCTCAAGGATGACCATTGTCATTAATGACCGTCGTGAATAAATGCACAAGAAGAGCAATTACAAAGTGTTTGTCCAATACGTAACTCGAGTAATGGTAGGACAAGCAGTGCGTGTGTGTGCTTCGTCACTACTTTTCCCTAGTCCTTGTCTGCTGTGCTCCTATTTTATTTCACTTTTGTATTGATAAAACTGTGTTTTATTCTAACAAGACAATAAAGAGTAAGTGTGCACAGTACAGCTTCAATACTATCTATCTATCTATCTATCTATCTATCTATCTATCTATCTATCTATCTATCTATCTATCTATCTATCTATCTATCTATCTATCTATCTATCTATCTATCTATCTATCTATCTATCTATCTATCTATCTATCTATCTATCTATCTATCTATCTATCTATCTATCTATCTATCTATCTATCTATCTATCTATCTATCTATCTATCTATCTATCTATCTATCTATCTATCTATCTATCTATCTATCTATCTATCTATCTATCTATCTATCGATCTATCTATCTATCTATCTATCTATCTATCTATCTATCTATCTATCTATCTATCTATCTATCTATCTATGTATGTATGTATGTATGTATGTATGTATGTATGTATGTATGTATGTATGTATGTATGTATGTATGTATGTATGTATGTATGTATGTATGTATGTATGTATGTATGTATGTATGTATGTATGTATGTATGTATGTATGTATGTATGTATGTATGTATGTATGTATGTATGTATGTATGTATGTATGTATGTATGTATGTAGTTAACAGGAAGACTGGCATGATGCAGCTAGCAGTTTCCAAAATTTAAACGGTGTTTTCGCATTTCATGAATTCTATGTAATATAATTTCCCCAAGAATGGTGCGATTCAGAGGGCAAGCGGTTAGCATGGCCACGAGCTGCATAAAAAAAATGCCCTGAAACGTGCAGTTTTTCTTACCCGGTCACAAGAAGCAGGGCATCATGCTTGCCTGGTACCCTTTTTTCAGCTTCATAAGCTTGCAACCGGTTAAGCGTTTCGGTTGTGTCAGTTGTACCGTGATTGTCTGGAGCGAAAGGGTTTTCCTATTTCAGATGAAAACCGGAAAAAAAGACAAATTAGTCATGTTTGGGCCGTGTTCTCCAGTACATTTTTCTTTCATCAGCTGCACTTGCTCTTCATTTCCTGGAGTTGCCCACTCTGATGAAGTTACAATTGTGCACAATTTACGAATAAAATACACGGACATAAAGCCGTGACATGCCTCCACGAAACAAATCATTGACTATGTTTAATATGCAAAAATTTTAATTTCCGTATATAATTTTGTGCCTATATGTTTTAACAATCTAATATTGTTAAACTGTCAGAAAAAATGCCGATTATTTTGTCCTCGTTAGTAAACTGTAAGGTTGAAGCGAAGGCACGGACACAGTACCTGAGTTCCTATCTCTCGAAAATCACTAGGTGTTAATGACACCAGAATTGCAACAAGTAATGTTTATGCTCTTGTACAAGTTCCAAACATTAGGTACGTATGCTTAAGTTCTTGCTGTCGGAACATGCAACAACGCATGGAAATTAAAGCCGTCACCGAAGCAGCCGAAGCCATTTTGTTATCCTGTATTTCGATAAAAAATGTGCAATAGATCGCATTTTGCGTGATTGTGTGCAGCATGTAGTGACACCTTTTTTGTGTGTGTGTCTTATCGAATGTAATTGTACTTGAGTGTCTTTCTCACCTTTCTCCTTGTTATGCCGACGAGAAGAAATCTCACTTTTGGATTCCTGATGTCAAGGTATCGTAAGTTGGCCTAGAAGATGGCATTGAGAAGCATAGTGAAAGGTGGTTAATTTCGAGTTTGTGGAAATGAGCAAGTCATAAAAATTGTAGCAGCACAATGACTTCCATTAAATTTACTGCTGAAGCTCATCTTTCATATTTTTCTATTACGCTTCCCTCATCCTCAGTGGAGGGTAACCAACCGGAAGTCTCTCTGGTTAACCTTCCTGTCTTTTTCGTTTCTCTCTGCTTCCTTCCCTGGTGAATCTATCCCAACAGAATGCTTCATGCCTTGAACTCTCACTTGTGCGAACGTTGACGTAACAAATATTTCACAATTACAAATTTAAAAAAAATGATATGACATGCTCCTTTGAATTCAAAGAAAAAAGATTCAGTCAAACGAACTTCTGAGCAGTGCATATTTCACTTACACGAATTTGACATGCTGAGCTCGGCTTGTTTTTGGTCAATACAATGAAATTTAGTGCTTTGAAGCGTTAGCGTAGCTGATGTGTAGGCGGCGGTGCAACATCACTTGCGCATACAGCGCCACCGAGACAAAGCGACCGTGCGGGAGACGAAAACGGGCCACCTGCATTTCAGTAGCTGCACAGATCTATCAATTTGGAATTTTTTTCCAAGTGTTTGCCCGACACCGAAACAATAATAGTGCAACAATGAAATTGTAATGGCGAGTCAGGTTGAAATCCTGTACCTCTAGCTGAGGCAGTAGGATATATGAGAAAGTTGCGAGCGTTCGTGTCACAGCAACAAGCTGTGACGCGAAGTGAATAAAATGACACGAAACGTCACAAGCTGTGACACGAAATGAATAAAAATGTAGTGGGAAGATAGGAAAAAAGAGCATGAATAAAGAAGAAAACCAAATGGCTATAAGTAACGCTGAAAAACTGCACTTTCTTCAGGCTTGACACCCATAATGCAAAACCGCCTTAATTTTATTGTTTTATTCCATTGCATTTCATTGTTGTTGTCTATTATATATTTGCTTACATTCTGTAGTAAGTATGACCAGTGTATTTTGTTATGAAACAAAATAAGCGCTGAGTATGGAAGTGATTTTATTTCTATGGTAATGACCAAGACTGCATGTTTTTCAGGGTAATAGAAGGGTGTGAAGACAAAGACATTACTGATAACAGACGTATGTGGAACTTGAGTGTGTCCGTTCGAACAGAAGGGGCCCGGCAAAAGCAGAAAGTTACAAAGTGAGTGAGAGTGCAACACAAAAGGAAGCTGTATGTGATAAGAGAGGAGAAAATGCAAATGGATGAGAACTTTTGAGCAAAAAGTGTGCACTTACCGCATTCATGAAGACCGCCATGTAGCCAATTAAATCTTCGTTTTTGTCAAAGTTACTTTGGTGCTTCTGGTCGCAGATAATGTGAAGCTCAACTTCAAATTCTTCTCTGTTGCGTCTCTCTTCTATTCTCCGGCTGTTGATGCCTAAAACGACACGCCAGGTTCATCGGTATATTGTACCGTGTAGCATACGCCCCATCTTCATTTAGAAATGCAACGTGTAGTTTACACACAGCTCTGACCAGACTAAAATTCACGTGGTCCTCTTCACATTCAACTAGGATCTCTCTAACAAGACAGCCTTGTTCTCGTTCTTTTCTTTCTTCTTTTTCTTCGCAGTCATTTGTATTCGGGCCCTCCCGCTTCTCATCCCCCTCTCTTCTTAGGTAAGGAAAGCTTTGTGCTCCTAAGGCAGTTTTGCATGGCTTTGGGAAGTGGAGGTGTTTTAAGCATCCTGCCTTTTACATTGTATAGTGACGCCTCCTGTGTCACTCTACCTTTCACTATAGCCTCTCAATAGCTTTTCTGGCCACGAAACTTCCGCTTCAGTTAAGTATAGCACTATCGATGGCAGCTAGGGGCGCTACAGGGAAAGAAACGCTACGTAGTGCAGTGGCCGTCGCAGGTGGCCTCGTATTTTTCTTTCTCTAGTACGTCGCTGTTCACAGATAGAGCCGCTACTTTTGTACAATATTTGCACTGTACTTATTCATACTGAAGACAAGGCGCATTCAAAAAGTAAGCAATTTCGAACACTGTTGATGGCTCAATGTGCCAACAGACAACGTGCGTACGCCTATTTCTTACAGTGATATTTGTCTTTAGCTGATCTAACAGGTCTACAGTGTCAGGAACCGCCGCCTACACAAATTGGACCCATCGAGAAAGCTTCAAGTTCCATCCGACCTCTCCCGCCAGGATGCAACTTTACTGTGCCGCCTGTGGTTAGGAGTAGCTTTTACAAAGGCGTACTCCTTTCGCATAGGAATGGCGGATAGCTCCCGATGTGAATCGTGCGACACTGACGAGACAATAGCACATCTACTGTGTTCATGTGAACGTTTTGCGAGCGAACGCAATCTGCTACGCGAAACGTTGGAGACACTAGACAGTAGACCTTTTTCCGAAGAGAAGATACTTGGCTCTTGGCTCTACGCGTCGCTGGCCAGCAAAGCGACGCGGGCACTGCTAAGTTTTCTGATGACGACCGGACTACGCGACCGCTTATAAGCGTGCAATGGACAAGGTCCCACCAACATACACGTTGCCCTTCACTTTTCTCTCTCTTCTCCTTTAATCCCCTCACCCCTTCCCCCACTGCAGGGTAGCAAACCGGACGTGCGTCTGGTTGACCTCCCTGCCTTTCATTTCTTCCCTTCCTCCTCCTTCCTCCTCCCTAACAGGTCTACAAAAAGGGACGTCACTGTGATGCGCTGTACAGAGAAGTGTATTGTAGTGTATGCATGACCACAGGAGTAGGACCACAAGCGCCACGGCCGGGATATGATCCCGCAACATGCGGGTCAGCATCCCAGTGCCTTGGCCACTAGACCACCATGGAGGGAGACAATAAGCCCTACATCTGTGAAGACACTTTTCATTTTCGCGTTATATCGATTTATATGACGGGGGAGATCAGCCATGTTTTTTTTTAATTTCTGATCGCACCTATTTTTAGGGGCGATGCTCCATAAGGCCGAGGCTTGTGCGTTGGTGTGCGTCGTAGCCATGGATGATGACGATGACATCGACGGCAATGGAGATGATGATGACGATGATGGTTATGATGATGATGATGATCACGGACAACGACTAATTTGTGTGTCTCAATGTGTTCTACGATGCGTTTCGTATGACTGGAAATAACCAACATCTACCAGGGGAGTGCGCATAGACCTTGCTTTTGCCAACCTGTGGCTTGATACGACATGACAAAGCAGTAATAATAAAGGCAAAACGAAATTCAGAACTGAACATAGCACACCATTTATGAGCAATAAATATTGTAGAACTGTCCACCCCTTTGTCACTCATTTACGCACGTGAATGAGTTAATGTCACGGGTAACTTACGGTAACACTAAACAATCTCACTGCTTCGCCCACTCATCATCATTCAGTTCATGGATATGCCATGTTTTTTCGACGTCATTTCCGTGACAGAAACTTCAGTGAAACCTCACTGAAACTTTAGTGGACACAAGCATTGAACTACTCGTCTAAAGAGACATGCGGTTTTCTGTAGCTGGCTTCTCTAAGGTAGTCGACGCAAGAGGAGATGAACTTGCTGGGATGGACTTGAGCAGCCAGCCAGCACGTATAAATTATAAATAAAAGTATTCCATTAGCTGTTTAGGTGATGGTGTCGACCATAACTTGTGGTTGCAGTGCTTGTTTGCATAGTGTCAATAGTGACTGTTGTCATAGCGTTGACTGACACCACGGAACTTTGTAAGCGAATGCTACTTACGATGTGGTCGTTTATTCATCTTAGCATGCACTTTTATTTGATGAAGAAAAGCGCGACTGACAAAAAAAAAAACAACAACGTCTGTTTTCGGTGTTGCTCACACGTTCCGAGGGCCCGTGAGATTCCATCGAGGTTGCCACGGCTGGCTTCTCGGCACTGCGCTAACAATCGACAACTTGTCGCGTGCTGTAACTTGAGCGGGTTTTTGGCTAGCGTGACCGTAGCTGAAGTCTAGGTGATAAGTATGAATAGACGTCGAATGAGTAGGATAGATCACTTCATCACCAGACACAACCGAATGGAGCCAATGTACAGATACACGAAACTGAGCAGAGGGCACACCATGTGTCATTTAAATTGTGTTATGTCTAGTGAAGATGTTACGTACGTGTACGAGGATCTGAATGGCGTAAGATCGAAAGGCGCACTTACCTTTGGGCTCGGCGCTAGGGTTCTGATCAACATTGGCGTCAATGTGAGAACTGCGAGGCTTTTCTTCTGAAAAGGAAAAGAACGAAAGAGATGTATAGAGTACCAATGTGTTGTCCTATTGTAACTTGGCAAATACGGGGGGTAATACAATGTTGCTTGCATGAAGTGTTGTAATTTGAAGCTAATTACTGCTAATAACTTTGGTGCTCCTATATGCAGGACATTAAAGTTTTACATTGTCTCGCTGCGTCATTTGCTAGGTCTGGCAGTAAACAGTCGCGAAAAGTTATTTTCAGCCACTACTAGCACTGTACTCAAATGTTTTTTTTATTAATCAACACCCATTCAATAACGCAATGTCCTCCCGTCCATTGATTTTCGGGAACCTGTGTTTTTTTCGCAAAATCATTAAGTAGATAGTCCGAAAATACTTGGTGAAGAAATTTTCTAAATGTTTTGTTTTCTACGATACACAACGTTTTACTTAGAGGAGGCATGTTGCTTTGCTCCGTATAACTTACGTGCCTAATAAAAAGCCTCTTAGTTTAGAGTTCGGAATTTCTTGGAGAATTTTTATTTGAGGTTGGTGAAACATCCATCCCGAGTCACAAAGTGAGCATCCAACTTACCCGCTATAAAGGATCCCTCGTCCATATTATTCACTTCATATATTTTGTGCAAAATCTGGCCTTTCATTGACCTCTCGCCTTCTGGTACAGGCTTGATCCTCAGCTTGTCGTTTATTATGCCTTCCTATAAGTACAGGAGCCAAACAGTTGAAAAACAAGCTTGCTGGTCCAAGTATATATAAAAGTACCACCGTAGTTGCTACAATGTCACCTTTACTGTAGCTCTGTCTCCCTGCTATGTACATCGCAATCATTCTCAATTCTACATTGTACAAGAGGTCCCCTTGCAGTCTCTGACTATGGGACCTCTTTCTGTGAATCATGCACATGTATTATTCTTCATTTAGCACAATAAAACCTTCTGTTCTGTTCTGGTTCTAATGCCGTGCCTAGCACAATAAAAACGGCACTCCAGGCAATGCCAGAGTTTCTAGGCAGCCAACCGTACGAAGGTCTTGGCGCACCTTCGTAAACGCTTGCACTACATGCAAGCTATCTTAATTTGCTTGCGTATGTTTTTCAAAAACTTCATTGATTCCTTAATTTTATCAACTAAATGTCCTTATGCATGTGTGTTGCTACACATCTTAACATTGTAATTCTGTACAGCTCTTTTTTTTGCACATTTACTACGTAGATGTTCAAGACTTCTCGGACAAGAATTGAATGTTTGTGAGGTGTAAGTTCGCTCTGTCGTCCAAATGGGCCCTTTACTCGGACTTTATAGTGCTTCTGACACGCTGCTCTTATGCCATATGAAGATCTCAGGTACTGTGTCTTCAACTGTGGCGTCTCTTATCATAGCCGGGCTTACTTTGAAACGTTGAACCCAGAAACCAACTAATCAAAGTACAAAGGGACGTGCTCAAGGCACAGCAATAATCCTTGACGATGAAGTTGACTGTCTTGTGGGTCGTTTGTGAGCAAATACTTTATTGTAATAATCAACCAATGCTATGAAAAAATTTAAAGAGCTATTATCAGTGATATTCTTAAAAACTTACAACTTCTACTGCGTCGTCTCGCTGCTGAACACGAACGGAGGACTGGTAGTGTGTGTCATGATACAAAGTTTTCTGTATAGCCGATGTGTCTATCTGAAAAGTTGAAGCATTATCGTGAGGTTTCTTGGCAATCAGTGATAACAGAAATGCAAATGTGTGGTATTTTAATTCTGTTATCAAATTTTAACACTAATTTTGCTTTTGTCGTTAGAGTGTGTAGCGTTATCAAGGCTTTCCCTCAAACGCTGACTGTCGTGCCATCTAAATTCACTTAGATATAAGCTAGAAAGCCGCAACTTTGATAACACTTCCAGTAGTTGCGAACGATTCTAAGACCTGAATCACAGTTACTGCAAGCTCATTTCTGTGACGTGTGCAGCCAAGGTAGCTGCCTCATAGGATAAGTCGGTAGATATGCAAAGATGTGTTGTAGACTTGTAAATACAAGAATTGCAAGAGATCAGCGAGACTCTCCACTTCTGCACTGGTAGGGTTGTGACTTGCCTATAGAATCGGCAGTGCAGCGTGATTTTGACGGGCCATTAGGCGTGATCGTTAGGAAATTGCCATGAGCTAATGCACACTCACTTCTTCTAGATGGTTGACTTCATCACTGGTAGTAACAAAGAGAAGTTTGTCCGCAAGTACAAAGCTTCTTTGAAGATTCAATGTGAACTTGTCATTCAGTCGCAGAACTAAGTTTCTTTCGGTTGATCTCTCGTGCAAAATAGTCGGATAGACAAATACATCCTTCTCTGTGTCAAAAAGAATAAAGAAAAAACTTCAGCTAACCAAGAGGCTCCGAGAACAACAACAAAAAAAACCTAATGTGTGATTAAGATCCAATGTGCACGCAAAATTTTAGTTTCAGAAATCCAATGACAGGCATATTTTATGATTGTTAATTCATTAGCTCTTGATCGTCACTTAATTTAGAAATGTGACGTAATATGATGTGGTGATGCCACACTATACCTTACATTTATCAATGATAATGGTGCTATGATAGCATTTTCCGTAATATTTTCTGTGTACCTCGTTTGGTTGAATGATTCCTACCCACAATGATGTATGCTGTTATTTTCACTATCCACAAAGAGTGCAAAATGCTGAAAACATCTATGATTAATACAACAATATGACGAGAAGCCATTCCGGTTTCTTTTTGAATTCGTCATTTATACTGAGTGCTATCTTCGGTATTGAAAAAGGTGTACCAACTCCTCTAACTATCTAATCACCGTACTTACAATAATATGTAGTTACGAAAGAACTACTTTGTCCTAATTTTGTCATGCCTTTCGATCTCACGCACTGACCGGTTTGGGCTTTCGCAGCTAAGCATAGGATTAATGCTAACGAATTTTGGCTACTAGAAACCGCTTCAAGATCAAGCACTTTAGAACATGAGCACGAACACAACCGCCAAATGGAGGTTGACGTGAACACAATAAGTCAGCCGCAATTTCTCCGTAATTAATGAAATGAAATAGCCCATTTAAATAGGAAAGTAAAAAAAGTGGCGTTTACGTGGTGACTTAAAAGGCACAACAAGAAACTTGATAAAAAAATCAGTAAAGTACTCTAATTAGGCGAAATTTTACTAATACGTCAGTAGATTTGAGGCTCAGTAATAAAGGAAAATAATAGTGACTTTAATACTCGCAATTCTATGGGTTTCAAAGCCAATATTTCAAAATGTGGCATGAGTGTTTGGTTCACCCATTCCTGAAGTAAAGTGATGCCTGAGCATTGTTATTGAAGTACAAAAGGTTTAGTTTACCTGCGTCACTGTAGAGGGCGAATTGCAATATGATAATGAAAACCCGCATTATTTTCCCCTTTGGCTGAACGTGCTATGTCTGGTGATGATGGCGTCCTGCTCTGTCGATACTTTGCCTGTCCATTTTATACGCGGCTCGTTTTAGCTGCCCCTGCATCGTGGTGGCCCTGCACTTTGGCGAACGTTGGCCTGCGCTTGACGACGACCACTTGAGATTGGTCGTCCCACAGTGATGTAGCATCAGAAGTTAAAGCAAAATTATAGCATATGGCTGCTTGATGCTATTATCTGAATCAGAAAAAAAAACTGTGCATGGCAGGCAGTGTGGCTGAACATTCACAGATGTGTTAATTTTCGCGGATGACTTTTGGACAACACAATGCACTGATATTTCACGCCGGTACACAATGGTGTGCAATCGCTGTGGTGTCCGTTCTCCGCCTTAGTCTTTCTTTTTTTTTTGCTGGCAATTTTTTAGCTTGCCTTGACTCTTCTCTGTGATTACTGAGTGCATATATAAATCTGCGTAACAGCAAGCTCACTACACTGAATAACGCGCATGACGATTTGTATTCAGTATTAGCCTTCGAAATGTTTTCATTCTAAGAATAATAATATCTGGGGTTTAACGAATAAAAACCACAATATGATTATGAGAGACGCCTCAGTGGAGGGCTCCAGAAATTGCGACCATCTGGGGTTCTTTATGTGCACCGAAATCCAAGCACACGGCCTCAAAAATGTTTGCTTCCATTGAAAATGTAGCCACCACAGCTGGTATGTGGCCCCGTGACCTTCGGGTTAGCTGTCAAGCGCTATAGATCATCGCGGTGGGACATTTTAATTCTACAAATATAATAAAGCTCTTACTATAAGCAGCTGGTTATTTATTTAAACGCTCGATTTCTTTCTTACACGTCTACTCACTGTAGCAATACAATGCTACCTTTGTTACAGTGCCCTCAGTAAACTAAAAAGTTACAATTAGTGTCATCTGTCTGATGTTTTACAAGTGGCTCTTTTGCCCGAGCTCTTAAAGAAGCTGTTTAGCCCGAACGCATCTTGTGCCTCTTAATTAGAGTGAAATACAAGGTGACCCTTACGATGTGTCCATTACCCTTTATTTCGAGTTTAGCTTTCGAACCTGTTTCACTTTTTCTGGATCACGACTCTTACCCCCGTATTCTAGACCGTCCCTTCACTCAACGCTTCACCTTCACTTGAGGAAGCCGATGGGAGCGCCATCTCTAGGCACGGCAAGTCACTGCATATCAGCGATAATCTTCTGTGATTATCGAGTAGCGCAGCGTCATTTTGAGCCGAGCTGCGGCGCAGTGCTCAACTCTGCCAAGTGAAGAGTGAAAGTCGAGTCGAGGAGCGTTTGTGAATACGGGAGTTACAGGCTTGTGTGGTCTGTGCAAGAAAGCAGGGTTGTGATCCTTGATAAAGATAGCCCTATGTATATAAACATAGTGTTAATTACTGTGTTTCAACCAAACAACTTAAGCACCAAGCATTTTTGGCAGTGTTTCAAGGAGAGTAGCATTCGTTTCCAAATATAGGAGGCCTGTAAATAAAGTTTGCCCTGAAGTAAGTGGTGCTTCAGGGTGAAAACTGCAATACTTGTTTACGGTAAGCCTTACTAGGAGGTTTTTTATAACTTTCAGAATGTGAGAAAAGTGAACACCAATTTGAATCTAAATTAAACAAAGAAGTGTCTGTTTTCTAACCTTATCAAAATTTGGTCACTGTAGGTGCGACCTTAAACTTAGAAGCTCCACGTTAAAACCAGCAGAAGTTCACCTTGCACTAAATGTCATGTCTTTGAGCCCCAAGTAGAGTGTCTAGCCTGCTGTAGATATTCCCCGTGCATAAAGCTCTTATGTCATTTCTAAAATATCAGACCGTGTTATTGTATCATCGATTCTATTGTGTCAGGAAGCCTGAGCAGCTTCTGCAGAATAAAAAGTTACCTTCTGCGTTTCTGTCAACTCAAGCAGACAGCACGGTGACCTGTCTTAGCTATGAAGAGGATAGGAATAGAATACTAGCGCAATGACAGCCTATTCTCAGCCCATCATTGCTGTTTTCCTTTCTGGCCAAAAACGGTGACCTCAGTGCACCTAGGCAGAAATAGAACATGGAGAGCAAGATGCTAGCGCCAATGAGCGTGACATTTTGTGTGGCACTCCGCTGGATGCAAAAGGTGCTCTCGTAACGTCATCTTTTAACGGCCATTCAGGTGATAGGACAGTCTACTGCTACCACGAGGTTTATCGTGCAATGATAATGTCATGAAGAAAAGAAGTGAAAGTTTTTAGGGCTTGTTTTCTGTTAGACACAATATTACTAAAAGCAGACAGTGATGTCAAAGTGATTCTATTTGTAGTTGTTGTGGTGTAAGAGCAAAAAAAAAAATGGCGGATGAAAAAAAAAAACTAGCCGCCGGCTAACTCACTTAACATCAGTTTAAAGATTGTTTATTGGGTTCTAACAGCGTACATCACACACACACACACAAAAAACTTCTCCACATCTGGTGCTTCGAGAGAACTAAGCGGACACAATAGCCATTGACCACTTTCTTATAAACAAAAAGCTCGTTTTGCGATATATAAATTTCAGAAAAACATCTATTTTTTCTGAACTCTTACGTCTGTTCGTGTATTACACACCAGCTGAGCACAATGAATACCCCAAAAATGCGCTTTGAGAGCGCTTCGTCAGCGATAACATTTCAGGAACAAGTTGGCAAATAATTACGTGGGTTGTTCCCAGTGTGAGAAAATTATGCTGTTTGAGCTAGTGCTTTTATGTAAAGAAGAATTTATGCCTTCTTCAGACTTTTCACGAAAACAACGTACCTGTACTGCTGAAGTCAGTCAGCAGCCACTCCAATATGGCGTACAAGCTACTTATGTCGCTCATACAACAGTGAAGAGAAAAAGTATTTTGTGTCAAATTCGTACATGTTTTTGGTTTGGTGGGCCACAAATATATTCCAATTGCACTTTTAAAGGTGTCAACAAGCCTTCCAGCTCCAATAATGCTCAGAGTTGACGAACAGTTAAATCAGCTTACCGTACTGCAGACGGCGCTTTAAATCAACAAATAATTACTATGTCAAGGTTCTTCTTGACGATATCATATTTGATGTGGGACAAGATGTCACTACTACGCGAACTGTGTACTGCAGGTGCAATAGTCAGGTGTTACAGGGCGGCTTCACGGCGAGTGTATTGCCGCTTGACACGGGACGCCATATACTCCAAGGAAGGGGAGCTTGAACAGGCAAGATCTTTGCGGAAAAGAGATGAACAGATCAAGTGTGCTAAAGTATACGCTTTTGGTCAGTTAAAACCTGAGAAAAAAAGCAGCAGGCTTGTGTGGAACCGGCAGAACATTCACAGCGAAAGCTGGGAAAGTGGCATTTTTTTTAAGACACTCTTGCAGCAACTGCTAACTTCCATGGTGCCCAGTATGCCGTAACTCGAGTTTCTGCAGTAAGAAAGAGTCCACTATGCCATTTTTCGTCATTCACCAGAAAAGAGTCTTACCCGCTTCACACTTGTAAGACATTATGTGCACTTCGATGGGGCTGTGGCCGGCGACAATAAATAACTATGCCTGAGACTTTTGTAACAGGTTAGAGCCTTTATTCTCCACTTCACTTAGTGTCTGCTACCTAACTTCCTATTTCGCAGTCATTGTAGCGCAGTTTTTAATCAAGCATCCGATCATCATCGCGTTACGCAATGAGCATTGTGCGACGCCTTTTTGTTGCAGTACTGCTCTGAAGCGCTATATCACATAGGTTAACGTGATCCTTTACCCCACATAAATCCTGCATATAGGACCTGTTTGCAACGGAGCTTCAAGTACCGGCGTCACTCCGTGGTAGAGTATACTGGGCTGCCACGCAGAACACCCTGGTTTAAATGATAGACATTCTATCTATCTATCTATCTATCTATCTATCTATCTATCTATCTATCTATCTATCTATCTATCTATCTATCTATCTATCTATCTATCTATCTATCTATCTATCTATCTATCTATCTATCTATCTATCTATCTATCTATCTATCTATCTATCTATCTATCTATCTATCTATCTATCTATCTATCTATCTATCTATCCATCTATCTATCTTCCATCTATCTATCTATCTATCTATCTATCTATCTATCTATCTATCTATCTATCTATCTATCTATCTATCTATCTATCTATCTATCTATCTATCTATCTATCTACCTATCTATCTATCTATCTATCTATCTATCTATCTATCTATCTATCTATCTATCTATCTATCTATCTATCTATCTATCTATCTATCTATCTATCTATCTATCTATCTATTTAATCTGCTTACGTCTGGGTGCCCTCGTAATCCCCCCTTGGCGTGAATCGAAATTAGTATGGGAGAGTAACATGGTATGACGAATTTGACACACTGGTCAACACACGAATAATGTTACAATCTCGTTGCGTACGTCCTCGATCGCCGCCAAACAGTGACACATACCAGCGGGCGGGTATGTGCCACTGGCATGCGGGTATGTGCCACAGGTGATTTACACTTAGTATTTACCCGGGAACGACGAGAACAGACATGCAAATAGATAATGTGAGGGTTCCCGCAGGAATGGAACCAAAGCATTCTGCGTGGCAATCAAGCATTTTTAGTCTTGAATCTGCTTTTCAAGTAGATTCCAATATTCATTAAACGTCCGTTGTGATTGCAGTGCTGGCAATCTGATCTTATAAAGCTTACATATGTACTCCTTTGATACAGCTGTCACGTCGTGTTAACGTCGATTGTATTATGGCACCGTGTGCTGGAGTTGATTTATGTAGAATTCTCCAGGGATACCATTCTCGCGAGCACCAGCACATCACATCAGCCTACCGCTTCTGGTGTTGGTAATACTCACGTTCCTGTTGGCATTGTTAGGCAAGTGCAAACTGGTTATATAAACATCACCGATTCTGTGCACGCAGCGTTTATGCATATATGTATAACGGCATTTCATGGCACGTCACTCAATAAAAAAAGTTACAACATGGTCACCTTCCCTCCGCATGCTTCGCATCACGTTCGATTCCAGAGGTACGAGGAATCCTACGGCTTTTTTATTTATTTAGTTTTTTCTTACTTCGCGCGACATTACTTGCGGAATTGGCGGCGGCATGCTGTGGCCAACTATACGGTGCCAATTCGGACCTTGCTGTCATTTCGGGAGAGCTTTTGCCGCAAAGTACAAGGTCCGCTCTTGAAACCACGGCAGGCCCGCGATTCACTACTGCAAGAGTCATACTAGACGGTTATCGTTGTAATCATAAATACATTTGTCTGCTAATGTGAATACATGTGACTAATCACACACTACGCATATAAGACATGTTAATCAATGAAGAGCTTGTGGCATCTACCTACCATATCCCGTTTCCGCGAGGAGTGATATTTGAGTGTTTGCTGAAATTTGCCAGAAAGTTTTTGAGCAGAAAAAGAGCTAAATGTACACGCGTTTACGTGGAAACATCGTCTACTTTAAATGTGCCCCCACCCCACCCCTGCATTGCTTTTTGACTGAAGTAACGTGTTTCGCAGCCCCTGGACGTCGAAGGTCAGCACGTAAAAGTAGAAAAAAAAAAGAAAACAAAGTTGCAGAGCACTGTCCGATAACTATAGGAAACAGCCAGTGAAAGTGACAGTTCTATCTTGTGAATTTTATGTGAACTTAGTGCAAACAAAATTAGCTCGAATAACTGTTGAAATGTGCCAAACATGCCTGATGTACCAAAATTGGGCAAATATTATCGGATTAGTCATCTATGCAAATTTTTAAATGCGAAGCATTTCCTCGCGTATACGGCGAACACTTTTGTCGTCTGTCCATCTATCTATCTAGCCGCTTACGTCCGGGTGCTCTCCCTCTTAACTTGGCGTGAACCAAAATTAGTATGGGAGGTTGAAATGGTTGCACGGATATAACGCTCTGGTCAAGAGACGAAGAATGTCACAACGCCATCGCATCGACAGTCACAAGTCTACAATACACACTCCGAGAAGTAGTCAATAGACATCCCTACTGAAAATCTTGGGTTGGTGGATGCTGGTATCGTTGGTGGATATGGTGGAAATATTACTTGATATGATGGAAATGATAGTGGATGTGGTGGAAGCTGCAGTGGTGAAAATGGCTGTGACGCTGTGAGTGGAAAATCTGGTGGCGGATGGTGGTGGTGGTGGCGAATGAATGGTGGTGCCAGCGGAAAATGCGGGCTGATGATGGCCACAATGGAAAAAATGGTGGCAGGTGGTGGTGGTGGTGGCAGGCCGATGGTGGTGATGTTGAAAATTGGCGGCTGATGATGGCGATTCGAAATGTGATTGGTGGATGGCTTGGTTAACAAGCTGGATGACGGTGATATGATGGAAGCTTGGTGGATGATGGTGGCATGATTAAAAAGCAAAAGGCAGTGTGTGAAATCCCTTAATTATTCGTAGTTTTTCCCTCTGGAATGAGCAGAAAAATGTTAACGGTTGAAAGAAACCAGTGCCGCTCAATACGCTTTCTAGCATGTTTTTTTTTCTGTGGTGCCAACAACGCTTGAATTTTTGTGGAGCGTAGATTGAGGACATGATTGTCTACATTTCGTGCACGTATACATCAGCTTGACATGCGCGATGTGGCGCTGTGTTGTGAAGTTTAGAAGACTAGAGGTGTCGCTGTGAACAGCGACAGTAAATGTGTTACATCGCTGCGCAGTTGTCGAGAAATAATTGAGCTCCAGTTCGCAAATACCCCTCTCAACGGTAGACCAAAATAGGGTGGTCGCTTGATGTCGCCAAGCTAGAAACGCAAATCTGGCAATTCTTGGAGACCCAATTACTTGAGCCATACATTTAAGTTAACAAACCTCGTGTGGCGCTAAAACGAATAAACTTCTACCTTCGACATACGTCGAGATGAGTCCCAGCGAGTTTGACTTTTATTTTTTTTTATTTAACAATACCGTAGGTCTTCTGCAGACCCACCCTTCTGTTCTACCACCATGAATTCCATCAAAGGTTAGGCCCATCGACCGAGCCCGTACAAGTGTGATCGGCGCTTCTGGGTTTTAGAATACACAATTTTGATGAGTAAGAACCACAATACAGCACAGTCGTGGCATCATTTAACCTAAATGAAACATTTTTTGTAGTGTACGGTGTCCGCAGAAGAAGCGACAAATATCAATGCGACGCGGCGCCAGCACTTCCAACAGCGTACGCCTCCCGTGATTGACATCCGCTAGTAGCACTCGCCGGCACTTCTCTGGCTTTTATGCGAGAACACAGACTTGTCCAAGCGTATGCTTACTGAACCAATATAATAGCATAATGTTTCCTACGCACTGCATTCGTTTTGGCCAAGCTGTTATGTAGTTGTTGCTAACGATAGAGCTACAGCACTGCGCTGGCATGACTCTGCTCTATACGTTGCGCGAAAAACATCTCATTACAATGTCACTTGTGTGGACGTATCTGTCAATTGAGCCTAAAGGCGTCATAAAGCCTGAGAAGATGTCGCCCTTTTGTACGAGCGAGAAACGGATAATAAACTTGGCAGTGACCGCCGGTAAATTGTACGTGGTTCTCAGTCCACTTAGTTTTTTTTTTCTTGCGATTGTGAATTGCAACAAAAACATAGCGCAGTTGCCATTATCGCAGTGGAAATCGTTCGAGGCAGCAGTTGTTTGCGTTTAATGAATGTGCCAGTTTTAGTAGCTGGTGCAGATTCCCTCTATCTGGAGTAAGCAACAAACAAAACTGAAGTTGAGCGGCCGAATCGTAAGTTCACCCGTGGCTTAACAAAGAACTTCCCACAAATCGGTGTGATGCAGGGATTAGCGTGTTCAGCTGAAAATAGTAAGATTGCACGTTCGAGTCCTCGAGGTGAAGTTTTTTTTTTTTACGGGGTACTATCTGCATTGTTTTTTTATACAATTATTCCTTTCATATTTTCAGTGGCAGCTTGTCACGGTGGTTCTGACGCCGTTTCGCGCTCCAGCATTGCCGGCACTCTATCGTCCACCACGTGCCACCGTCCACCATGTGCCACCAGTATTGCCAGCACCATACTCCACCAAATGGTTGATGGTGGAATCCACCATTCCTATTATGGACGTTTTTTCAGTAGGAATGCTGAGTTATCTCATTGTTCTTTATTGTGCTGTTGTATGAGGTAAAACTTCCACATTTTTTTTTTGTTGGAGAAGGACACGAGGAGAAACCCAGCTAATTTTTCAATTGTTTATTAATGATGTCTGTCTCGGTAATACGTAGAATGTGGTGCTTGGTTGCTGAAGTGAAAGACATGGCTTGGATTCCTCTTGGAGCGGTCGCACTTCGATGGAGGTGAAACGGAAGAGGTCAACGCGTTGTGCGATGCCGCTGCAGGTTAAGAAATCCCAGATGAATGAAATTTCCGGAGTGCTCCATTACAGCGTACCTTGTAACGGCATCGTGGCTTTCGATCACAAAACAGAGAGACTGAAATATTCTCATGGATATCATTCGTAGTAGTACAACTATTATTGTAGTTACCATTGTCATTGCATTGCTACAAGACCACATAACCCAGGAGACGATGCGTTTCCACCACATGCTCTGAAGCATGAGAAAGAACAAAATTCACGGACGATTGCGATACACTGCCTAATGGGGTTTCTGAGTGCAGTGTTGTCTTGGGACGGACTGCGTTTGAAATTTCCACTTTCGGCAAGGTTTCGACTACACCATAGGTCATAATTTCTATAAAGCAAGGACAGCACTCACTAAATCATTAGTTGCCTTTCTGTAGATAAGCGATGCCCTCGTTAGACGTCTGAAATGTATTACGTGCGTTTTGTTTGATGCTGCGTATGGCTGATGACGACGACAGATTATGGGATCGCACTTTGATGTGCTCCGCCGTAATTCTTGACCAATCCCCCCAGAGTGGGTGTAAGCCATACGTATAGGTCACCACTACCACCACGACCATAATCATCATAATCATCATTATCACTCTGAAGTGGATAAGGATCATTAGGCCACACTCCAATTGCACTGTTACCTTGCTGCGACGACTGGTCTTTATTTTACACTTTTGCCACGCCATATAACACAGTACAAGGTACTTCTTATCACAGCATAAGATCGGTGTAGGATCTTTTTGCAAACGAGTTTGAAGCAGCGGCATAGCTGTGTGGGGGAATATTCGACGACCCTTTCTGAAATCCCTCTTGATCTTAGGTATATTTATATTTTTTGTCATCCCATTTTTCCTACGTATTGGTTAGTCACCAATCGCGACGCCGGCGCCACTCAACAAAGTAACGGGTGTTTAAGAGCTGTGCTCTTAAGGGAGTGCAGTCATTGTCGTTCAAAGGCCAAGGCACAATCAGCAGTGAACAAGCGTATAACTTCTGAAAGTTCATTATTGCGAAGTGGCCTACTTTCGCTTTCTCTAGTGTTACGCAGGTGCCCTTTTTTTCACTCTATACGTTCGCGTCTTGCTCCCTTATGAACTGTGCCTCCCCTTCTTTGATGTAACCGCGAGAACGTCATGCACAGGGTGCGCAATCAGGCAGCTTTGTTCATTATTACGAGAAAGATAAAAATGCTAAATATACAGAGCGCGAATCACAGTGCCGTTTCTTGCGCCCCATTTTTCGTCAAGCCATCTCAGCACTGTTTCTCTGCTGGGGAGTTTATGAACATTCACTTCGTTGCACAGAATGAAACCGAAGTGGTGCAGACGTCGTAGTGTGCCATTTTTTTTCTCTTTTGAACTTATCCTGTTTGCTAGCAATCTGCCACTGTTCGCGTGCCGGTTTATTCTTTGTGATGTTCTCGGAACGCTCAGGCTGTGTGAAGCGCAGAAAAATGCAAAGCTGGCGTGAGCATCTGACAGCGGACTTGTTGCTGAACATTCTTACCAATGCTAGTGAAGGTTATGGTACAAAGTACAAAAGACTGAATGTGCATTTACTTAACAACGATATATTGATTATTCATAGACTTATCCAACAAAATATTACGCATGCAAGAGTTTTAACTGAAATAAAAAAAAACACGTGAAGTACGAAAATTTACTTCCTGATTGCAAAGCACAAGTTTTTGTGCTAAGCATTGAAGATTTATCGGTGATATTTCAAAGTTTGTGTGCTTCAAACACGCGTTTATTATTATTTACCACAGCAATGACATTAAAGATTCTACTTCGTACCAGTACTTGCTGTTGTTGTCTTTCCTAGAAGATTGACTGATGACGCTTTCTATTGACTGATCACGAAATAGCTATTCAGGCACATAGTAAACGAAATTTCATACAATTGTGAGATCCGCTTCTGCTATCACCCTTTGCATACGATTTCCAGAACAATTTTGGCAAAACATGTAACAATATAGTTTTTCTTTCACTTCTAAAGCCAGTGCTTAGGCCACTAATCCATGGTATCAAAACTAACTTACAAGTATAATCCATGCATGTAGCTTTACGTGACTTGATGTCAGGCATTTGTGTCACCAGTTCGACGAATAGCTGATGTGCAAGATGCTTCCCACACTGGTCTAAATGATTTATCCTTAAAATATACTGTACGCAATGAGAAAACCCTTGCCTAAAGAATGCTGCTTTTTACAAATATTAGCGTTTATAGGAGGCACCTAGCATGTGTATTGAAGCAAGTGATTTTCAAGCTTGAAATTGTGCTGTGCAAGCTTCACTATTTTTTGAAACTTAGTAGAAGGTGAACAAGGGCGTATAACAGTTTACCGCTTACACTTAGCATTCTCTTTATTAAAGTAATATTCATTTAGCAATGTTGCCAAGAAAACGCGCAACCCACAAAGTTTCAGACCATCAACACAATTGCGCAGTCTGAGGCAAATGAAGTGCAATTGTTGTGATTTATTCTCTTAATAAGAAAGGTCTGTGACGTTTCCTTCAAATGGTTCAAGTGAATCACAGTGCACTTTTTGTTGTTTACATAAACTTGTGCTTTGCGCACACACCTCTTCTGCATGTCTGAAAAATAAAATAAGAAAAACAAGTGGTCACTTGTTTCTATCACCTATGAGGATAACGTTTAGGTCAGAAACTGCCATCATTTGCCACGTTAAGCATTTAAGCGAGGATAACCTGCGAACATAAATGTTATCTGCACCACCTATTTCTTTTTTTATGGTTTCCTGCGTGAATGAGAACGCTTCAGAAGTTGTTTTATACCTATTCAAAGAAAAGTTTGGAGAATCAGCACTACTGCATTTCGGAACTCCGGCAATAGGTGAATGAGAGGTATCACCGAGAGACATCAATGTGTTATGAACCTGGAGGCACTATCAAATATCGGAGTGGTAATTGTCTAATCACATCAAGAGAATTCCGTGCATCTTCCTTGTAGCGTGAACCGAGCGTTTATCGTTAACTGCAGCAACCATATCATTCTCAACGTTTGGTGGCGCTGACCTCAGTCCAAGCGAGCCGAGACCACGCGTCGGAGCGTTCGAGTTGAAGGTGCTGACAGCTGTGCATTGGAATGACTGCTAATAACATCTCTTATATTTTCTTTTCCATTTGTGTGTTCTCATTATATTCTCAATAACCAAACAAAACGAGCCTTTATATTTTTGTTTCTTTACTTTATTCATTGCGTAACCCATTCTACCATGGAAGAATTTTTTATTTGATATATTGCATTAAGGTGACCCTTGATACGGTACTCTTTCGCGAATCCAGCTTGTTGTAAGTTGATTAAAGGTAAGCGTGGCTCTATCTAAAGTTAACTTCTTGAACATTGTCATAGGGTACTGACGTCGAACAAAGCATCACTACACGTCAAACACTTAGCTATTGGTTATATGATTTCGTGCCCGGATATAGGAACACACACAGTTCAAAAATAGTGGGCGCACAGTTATCGACAGTCCATAATCAGATTAAGAGTGATGATTTAAGAAACCTATGAAACAATTATTGAGGTTTCCAAACGTTTTAGCCCGCACCGAGAGGTGATAGGTGTAAATTTTTTTAATGTTGAACCCCGGTTATATACTAACAAGGAGGGGGGGGGGGTAGAATATTTTTTGCAGCCAATAAATATGATTCGCCCATAGGTCTTGCAGTGTTTAATTTGGCCCATTGTCAAAGACAGGGGATTTTACACGTCACTAGTGTACATAAACACTATATTAAAGCGTAGATTTCATTGATTTGTGGGGTTTAACGTCCCAAAACCACCATTTGATTATGAGAGACGCTGTAGTGGAGGGCTCCGGAAATTTTGGCCAACTGGGGTTTTTTAACGTGCACCCAAATCTGAGTACACGGGCCTAAAACATTTCCGCCTCCATCGATTAAAGCGTAGAGTGTCGGAGGATTTGCAAATATCAGTTATGACATGTTTCTTCAAATCGGCTGTTGGGCCATCTTTCTCATGTTTTTTTTTTTTGAGATTGTGGAATGTACATGACATCGGATGGTGTCTTTGAGTACACAAATAACTGCCCCGAAATTTTAGCAAATGTAAAGCTTTTACGAAAATTTCGCTAGATGTAAACGTAGCTCAATGTTTAGTACGGGTACGTACTGTAATCGAAAAGCAACTTATATGTGGGAGAGACGAGGTGTTAAACCGACTATCGGGGCATCTCTCTTTGAATGTGCACATATACACGTAATGATAATACCACAAACGTCAACAAACTTATCAACGTGTCGGACGCATCAACTCTCGAGTAATACCCGGCTTGCACCCCTAAACGTTCTGCAGCAAAATTCACAGCTGTTTCATTCATACAAGGTTCATTACTGCCAATTTTTTTGAAATATGTTCTGTACGTGAGATTTGGGAACTTTTCGTGCAATGCGTTTTGAAGATGCTGCCAATGTTTATGTGCTGCGAAAATATAGACCACATAAACGTGCAGTCTTTACTGAATTATGTGAAATAGTCAAGCAGTGTGAAAAAAAGCATGCTAAAAGTCCTAAGATAATCTTTAATACATCAGTAATCAACGTGTGTGAAACACAAACCTTTTCTTTACCACACGACATCCCTGGCAGAATATCCACTTTCGTGCAATAATTTGTGAAAAATCCAGGATAGCAGCACTCCATCTTGCAACTGCTGCTCAGAGCGGGATTCTAGTTAAATTAAAGAAAATCAAAACAATAAAGACGTAGTCGTAAATATTTCAACTTCCGTCTTTCTGACGAACTGACATGCCGTTTTCGAGTTTACGCTCACGAATAACATGTACTTCTTGATCTTAATTCACAAAATGTTCTTGCAAACCTTGAATTGTCCTATATTTTTAATAAATGGCGATCATAGCGATGCGCAAGCTTAGCATCCATTGTTTTTGGTTCAATAGAGGCATACGTATGGTGACGCAATGAAATAAACAGCGCTCATATACAACAAAAACAACGTCTGTTGAACCTCCCCCTGACTGGCTTGATCATAATCAACGTTATTTATAGCTCCATAACCTCGCGTATGAAAATATCACGCAAACAAGCTCGCTAAAGGTGACGTCGGAACGTGAGAACGTTCGGACTCTACGTAACTCTAATTTTACAAAGGTCTCAGTGACCAATCATGTAATAACACGGCGAGGCAAATGTGGACACAGGAATCATAGAAACAGTTAAAACTTACTTCAGGCGCCTGAACGTTTCTGATATTTTATTTGTTTAGACCTCACCCCGATTCATCTACCTTCAAAAAGTTTGAAATTTGGTAGTTGGTCTGCCAAAGTCATTTCATGCGCATAATAAACAAGCTTTTTAGGCAGATTGTTTGTACTCAGAGAGATACATGAATGGTCGTCCCTGATACCAAAGTAGTGCAACGCTATCGCTTGTAATGTGCACCTTCTTGTAGAGAACTGTCTAAATCAACCCTGAGAACGCACGACTTCCCGGTCAGATCATAAGAAGCCAACTGGAGGTCTTGGGCGAAGACAAGCGAACTGTTGCGGTAATCGAGAACAAATTGCAGGGCTTCTGACGACGCTATTCTACGTATTTACCTTTCTTGATCAAAGGGTATTCTTCTTCTGCATTAAGGGCGCGAACTTACTACAGTAAAAGCTGGCTAATTCAAACTCGAAGAAAACTACAAAACTGTTCGAATTAGGGGACGGGAGCTGTAATGAATGAACATAGCTTGACACTACAAGCGAAGAGTTTGAAGAAACTATCCATAGACTCATTATTACAAACTACTGGTTTGTGGCGAGTCATTACACAACTTCGGTTCATGGAGCTCTAACAGCGAACAGAAATAAGTGATTTCATAGTGATAGGCCAGAAACAAGTGCCGATGCATCTATGAGAGCTGTGAGCGTGCACGCACACACGCACACACGTGCACACACACGCACACACGCACACACACAAGCGCGCGCGCACACACACACACACACACGCGCGCGCGCGCACACACACACAAGCGCACACACACGCACACACACACTCGCACACACACACACACACACACACACACACACGCACACACACACACACACACACACACACACACACACACACACACACACACACACACACACACACACACACACACACACACGCACACACACACAACACACACGCACAGGTTTGATGCGTCAGGCATGTGCGTTGAGGGACCGGCTGTTTAGCAAGGCTAGAGGGATGGTCACCAGCAGCATTCAAGGCAACAGTTCTGAATCTCGGTGCCTCTGCTTAAGGCGGCGTAGACGAGTTTTTGTGGGTCCCTTTACCATTTCCCCACTGCTTCGCATCCGCACAAGATTCACTTTAGCGGTAGATGGCGTAATTTTTCGTCCCGACGAGTGCGCTGCAAACTACACATGGCTAGGAAATGAAATAGCCAAGAAATAAGTCAGATGGAGTAAGAAAAAAGTGGCGACAGGATGCTTTTTACCAACTACAGGCCAGTGTCTCTGACGTGTGTTTGCTGTAAGGTTTTTGAACACGTCATTGCCAAACAGATGGCTATTTTCTTGGAGACAAATGGGCTGATATGTAGGCAACAGCACGGGTTTAGGCAAGGGCTTTCCACGTTATCCCAACTGATTGAAACTCTCCACGATTTTGCCGCTGCCGTAGATAACAGAGAACAAGTCGACGTGATATGCATAGACTTTGCAAAAGCCTTCGATAAGGTCTCCCACCATAAATTGCTCTTCAAGCTCAAACGAACAGGCGTAAACGAAAATATCCTGAAGTGGATTGAGGCATACTTAACGAACCGCAAGCAGTTGGTACGAATTGATGGGTTTGAGTCTGAATCACTTGATGTTTATTCCGGTGTGCCCCAAGGCTCCGTGTTGGGCCCATTGCTGTTCTTGGTGTAAATAAATGATGTTGTTGACATTGTTAACCCTCCTGTAAAAATTAAATTGTTTGCTGATGATTGTTTAATCTATGCCCCAGTGACGTGTGCGAATGACCAAATTGTAATTAATGATTGTCTTGATGATTTTCAAACATTGTGCGATAAATGGGAGATGAAAATAAATTATTCTAAGACAACATATACGCATATAACTACCAAGAAACACGTTTTATCATTTACGTACAGCATTGGACCTAATTATTTACCGCAGGTGTGTGCATTTAAATATTTGGGAGTGCATATTACGAATGATTTGAAATGGCGTGCACATGTTGAGAATGTATGCTGTGCCTCTTACAGAAAACTGCGTTTCTTGCGTGCTAAATTACCGAATGCTACAAAAGACGTCAAGCTGCTTGCATATAAAACATTTGTGCGCCCTGTTTTAGAATATGCTTGTGCTGCCTGGAGCCCCCACCAAAAGGATTTAATAGATAAACTGGAACGAATTCAGAGACTTTCCGCGCGATTTATATGTTCGAAGTATAAAAGGACTGATTCGGTTACCGAGATGTTAAAACTAAGTGGTTTGGAATCTCTAGAAATTAGACGACAAAAGCAGCGCCTAAAAGTATTTTTTCAGATATTGCATGGTCAAATAAAAATAGATAGAACAATTTACGTACACCCCCCGCATAAGCTCAGCAGCCGGATCAATCATGATGCGGCAGTTCGCCCCTTCGGTGCTCGCACGGACGTCTTTCGCAAATCTTTTTTCCCTGATGTTATAGAAGCGTGGAACAAAATGCCGCGACGTATAGTTGAAAATTCTGACGTTAAAAAATTTGAATGTGCTCTTGATGTTTACTTTGCCGAGCAATGAATATGCTATTGTGTTATTGTTCAAAGTTGCTGAAAATATCAATGTCTGTATTTACTTTCCATATCCTATGCTTCCCTCCCTGTAATGACCCTCAAGTGAGGGTTGACAGTATAAATAAATAAATAAATAAATAAATAAATAAATAAATAAATAAATAAATAAATAAATAAATAAATAAGGCACGCTCGCTAACTTGCATTGTGATTCTGTGGCGTGCTAGGGTTGCTATAGTGCTGAATATATGCGTGCTATAGAGCGTGACCGCGGGGCAGTGATAAGATGCGTGACAGATTCGCGTAGCTCTTCATTCATGTCATCTGTCGTCCATTAGCTGCAATCAGCTAAATGTAAGGAATGGTATATTAATGCGCAGCTCTTAAGCGACTGCTCTTGTGTTGAGCGTGGTCCTTCATTAACCCTTCGCGTATACGCTTCTCCCGAACACCGAGGCACTTTTTCGAGTGAAGCTTACCCCCGTATTCACAAACGCTCCTCGACTCGACTTCCACCCTTCACTTGACGGAGTTGAGCACTGCGCCACCGCTCGGCTGAAAATGACGCTGCGCTACTCAAGAATTGCAGCAGATTATCGCTCATATGCAGTAACTTGCCGTGCCTAGAGACGGCGCTCCCATCGGCTTTCTGGAGTGAAGGTGAAGTGTTGAGTGAAGGGACGTTCTTGAATACGGGGGTTATATTGTGAGTTGCAGACTTCGCTGGCGGGCCTGTCGCAAGAGCTAAAGTCGGTGCCTCAAGCTTATCAAATTGTGACCGGTGCCCCTTGATGGTCCTCGGGTCATGTGCTTTTGCTGTGCCTTTGTAATAATTGACGCTCTTTCGGTGAGGAGCTTGTCGGCAATCATATGTTTCTGATCCTTTGTCAAGGTTGCTCGCAATGATGCCACATCTTATCGTAACCTGCACATCAAAGCATGAGGCCACTTTCCGACGCTGCAGCATAATCGTGAGCTATCTAGCCGGATCGTATAACTGCGCAGGCGCAGAGTCTGCGCGAAGGAAAAAAAAATCTAGGTCAGGCGCGTAAACGCCAAGCTCCGTTTGCCCCGATATTTACGATAAGGAAGGGCTTTTTAATTTTCCTTGCAGGAATCTTTCACTTGTTCTGAGAAGCCGATAGTTTGTGCCACCAAAGCACTTGCGATGTGCTACGCACGCAATGAATTAGTATATCAGACCCTGTACAGTTGGGTCGGGCGTGCGTTGAAGGTTTTCGCAGGATCGTCGAACAATGACTACAACAGCGTCACGTCGCGGAATTTCCTTTCTAGCAGAGCGTGGTGTCACACAAGCTCCACTCACTGTTTTCGTAGTTAGTTAAGCGGCGATCACTCCCATCTGAGGAAGCCGTTTATAAAAGAAAAGCAGTACCAAGCATCAACTTTAACATGTATTTAACAGCAATTTCAAATTCGCCTGCAGAGATGAGATCCCACGGAGGAATCATGCAATTAATAAAAACGAATGGGAGGCTTCACAAAAAAGAAAAGTGAAGGGTTTGTCGTAGGGGGGATGGTTGTAGTATGGGACAGCCTACGACAAAGAGAAGGTGAAATTTTGATTTTTCATTGTTTAGAGATGTACGGATAGGCCCCATGGGACGTTAGGCACGCCGGTCTATGCTGGGGTGACAGCCTTCACATCGCGTGCGACTGTACTTCGTTTCGACTCAACAGAAGATCACAGCCGTAGACAAAAGCAAGGATAGCTTCAACCCTCCTTTGTCGCATGTGACTACGCAACTAGGGAAAGTGCTTCGTCTAGCGCGGCTGCACATCTAGATGCCCAAGCAGAGATTCAGTGGCATTGCGTGCCGCCGAAGCGCAAGGCTTGTGCCGTCGTTGAAAAAGAAGAAGTGCGATCAGCAATACCAGAAGTTTGTCGATGCCGTGCTCCAGGACGACGCTGCAATTGTCTACGCGGAAAGGACACAAAAGCGCGTTCCACAAACGGTATACCCGCCGTTGCCAATAAGACCCTACCGTTCGCGCCACCGAGGCTGAAAGTTATCGGCGCAGCCACCATGGGCATCCTGAATTTCACGTCTTCTGATGGGAAGGTGAGCACCGTTCCCAACAGTACCTAGCTTTTCTCGCCACCGAGGCCAACGCAAAGCGTGCAATGAGGCTTCTATTGTCCGAATATGCAGCAATCACGTTCTAGCACTGCGTCAAACTGTTTGCTTAACGATGTCTTCATAGTGCGACATAGTTAGGCAAGCGAAAAGTACGAAACACGAGTGCTCCATCAGGCTGCTCTCGCATTTCGTACTAGAGAGCATCGTAATTGTCTAAAGTGTTTTTTTTTGTTGTGAAAACAGAGCCTAAGAGTTGGTTGATAGCACTTTCCAAAACAAGCTCGTCATTTTTCTGGGGTTTTAGAAACACCATTCTGGATGGTTAGGTGTCCGGAAAATGCATCCACAATTAACGTATGCGTGCTTTTCGCTGTTACTCAAATGGTTTTTGAAATTTTGTCAGTGTTTAGGATACATTGCCAACAAGTAATTGCGACCCCGACTTAAGCAACGCACGTAGTGTATCCAGGCAACTAGGGTTCATTATAGTTATGCCCTCCTTTATGACACATGGACAGCAAGTCATCGCTAGCGACCGAACCACGCTCAGCACGTCGCACTCATTGAAGTGCGCCCGGATAGCACACGCCTCAGAGACACATAAACGAGGCCTGCGGAGTGGTTCAGATCTGCTTCCAGGTAGAATTATAGCGGTCGCGAAACTTGGATCAAAAAGTGGTTGAAAACCTACTGCCGCAGATATTGACGTTCGCCGTACGATTGAAGCGCGCCGGGGTGAGAAGTGGTCAAATAAAGAAATCAAAATAAAAACTAAGGACAAGATAAACTTTTTTCGAACACTCTTAATCTCGACATTTGCCAAAGTCGACCCAAAATTTACATAACAATTTATCGTCCCGACGACTATATAGGTGATGACATCACTTTTCGTCAATCGCCATAAATGGGGTTGGGAGGGGAAGGGGGATAAGCAGGTAGTCTGCCACTTGCACTTGTGCTTAATTAATCGACGTAGCACGTTAGAATCATAGGACAAGGGAAGGGAGAGAAGGGAGCGCTTACTTCCAACAAAATTTTATTTCGAGGAGCGTACATATATATGCTCACGAAATTTGAATACAACAGACAAACAGATGTAAAACGCTCTATTGCCATGCGCTAAAAACTTATGATCTCAAAAACGACAATTATTTTTCACAAAGACCGAGAGAAGGATTGCTGACGCAGTTCAGCCCTAATCTACTATTCCTTTCTGCTTCAATAATCTCCCTTGTCACTTTATTTCTGTTTTTTCCTATGATTACCCTTCTGTCCCTTCCCTTGTCGTATGATTCTAACGCGCTACGTCGATTAATTGTGTCTTACCAACATGCCCAACTTTATACACTTGTGCTTAGTTCGGTGCACTGCAAGGTCAACGAGGCATCGCTCACTTTGGCGAGGTGGTTTCATCCTATTTTCCGTAAGTTATCCGGCGTGACGCTTCAGACAACTAGCTCACAGAATGTACAGATAAGCACTCATGTGACCGCAGACTGATTTCGATGGCGCACGGCCTACGTGCCCTCGCATTTCGTGACGGTCAGTTCGGCTCGCTAAGCGTAGAATAACTGCACTGTAACGCCTAAGGTGATAGCTTCCCGTCTGTGGTCTCGCCCTAAGGGTTTCATCGATTGGGCAACATAACTTTTCAAACCATTGTGCTATTGTGATCGTCAGTCGCTGCCACATGATTTATTCATCTGCACAGTGTTTTAGAAATTGTCACAAGTACAATATTAAACTGTTAAAACAAGCGTGCTTCCTCAATCTTCTTTGTTGAGCTTTGTTTTTTTCCACATATGATCTTGGCAAGCCATAAAACTGCGTAGCGGTCGAAAGCATGCAAAACGTCAGCAACGAAGAAAAAAATTATTTGGTGCCTTGTGGGGAATATGCAAGACGTCGTTACCGCACTTGGTTGTTTCGTCATAATTTATTTCTTGCTTGCTGTTACTTGCGATACGTGAATGGCGACGGCGGCAACGATCTTCCAACTAGTTGACCAAAGAGCTTCATGAAAATTTCGCTACCAGGTGGTCAAAATTTCCGGAGCCCTCCACTACGGCGTCTCTCATAATCATATGGTGGTTTTGGGACGTTAAACCCCACATATCAATCAATCAATCGATCAAAATTTCGCTACCAGTTTACACAAACCTTGCTTGCTCAGCCAGATACCGCCACACAACCCGTTCTTATTTTATTCCCCAGTACGGCTGCGAATCGAAGAGGCATATGCACTACCATAAGGTATTTGAGCATGATCCACGCTTAGCATGACTGTCGGCAGGATTCTGTCTTTGAGGGAGCAAACTTGTGTGACACCAGCACCAAACTATTACGGGCGAAGCTCCTTAGGGCGTGGGCTGTGCGTCCCCTGTATGTAGCCATCTCTAGTTTAGTTCTTGCAGTGTTCACTAGATGGCGGTACCGTCCCCTGTATGTAGCCACCTCTAGTTTAGTTCTTGCAGTGTTCACTAGATGGCGGTACCGTCTCCTGTATGTAGCCACCTCTCGTTTAGTTCTTGTAGTGTTTACTAGATGGTGGTACTTGTAGCTGATGATGAAAAGATGCAAGATGTTATAAACTAGAAAGCGGTACTTGTAGTTGATGACAGACGCGAGATCTTATAAAATAGGAATGATGTCACATATGGCGCGTGTCATTGGTTGAAGGCAATCGTTCGATTTAGTGCGGCGACGTACGCTAGGGGGAGCGATGTAACAAAATCGAGTGGGCAAAATGTACAGAGGATTCATGGTTTACCAGGTTTACCTCCGGAGCTTCGCCCACTCATCATCATTCACTTCGTGGATATGGCGGCACTTTTTTGAAGGAGAGGGGGTGATTAGACATGGGTGGGGGCGATGCTGCCGAGTGATGAGGGGGGGGCGGGGCAGCAAGTGTTCTTTTTGGATCCCCCTGTCGAAGCCCACGCCGATAAGCATGAACTTGGAAAAGCGAAGCTGCCTACGTGTAGATCATGGCGTTGATTTGATGTTGAAAAAGCGGCGTGCACTGCAGTAACAAGCTGGAGCGACTTTGCTTCGCAAATACCTTAAATATCTTACACGACATCGTAACAACTGGTTTACAGCTACGCAACTCACCAGTTTGATGTAATATTTAATTCCAGGCTTCTTCAACGTTTTCTCGCAGTAATACAACGCTCCCACAATCTGGCCTGGGTATTTCCTGTGTTTACTCATGTAATTCGTCTTCGTCTGCACCTTTATGCAATCCAGCCAGAGTTTTCTGCAAATGTAAATAATATGACGCTGACTGCTATCTTCTGCGATATTTCATGGCCCACGGGGCCCCGAAACGGGCTGCTCTCTAGATCTTCTACTTATGTCTAAGGTTCTTTGCGCAAAAAGATCATTGATCCCCCAGCACGACCGCGCCATAGTGTGCTAATCATATTTAGGTTCGTCAGTCCTGTGATCTATCGCTTTTCATAAATGCATCCGACACAAACACCGACCCCTAGTTCTAAAGGAATGCTCACTTAAGTTTACCGAATTAACAGCCTCTAGAATAGGTCAGCAGAGCGCAGATTACCACTAATATTCCGTGGCGCACAAGCGAGCCACGGGGTAAACAGGTAAACAGCATTTAGGAAAGAGCATTTCATGTTCATATGCGCGAAAAACGGTAATCAAATCCAAATTTGCTATCGACTGTTCTGTGAAGATTGTACATTCTGGCGGACCCTGTTACGGGTATAGGTCACAAAAAAGGCGAATTTCACTCGTTGGTAGCGCAAATTGTGATCGAAAATTTCTCACGACGCAGTAAACTGTACACAACAGCATGCATCCTTTGTTGAAGAATTATATGTGTCTGATTTAACTTGAGGGACAAGGTTAGGGTCGACCGCGAGCTACCTTTACCCCCGTATTCTAGAACCTCCCTTCACTCAACGCTTCGCCTTCACTTGAGAAAGCCGATTGAAGCGACATCTCTAGGCACAGCGTCACTGCATATCAAAGATAGTCTGCTGCGATTCTCGAGTAGCGCAGCGTCATTTTCAGCCAAGGGGTAGCGCAGTGCTCAACTCTGCCAAGTGAAAAGTGAAAGTTGAGTCGAAGAGCGTTTGTGAATACGGGGGTTAGGCTCCACAAAGCGGTGTACGCGCCTAGTAAGTACACATTATGCGCATAACAACTCAACTTGATTCACATAAAAGAAAAGACAGCGCCAATAACGAGGGACAAAAAAAGGAGGAGACAGACAGCGCCACTGACTTACAACAAGATTTATTCGCTGGAACCGCGCAATATATACTTGAGCGGTATCTGACAAAAAAGAGAAAATACAAATCAAAGAAAACGGAATTCACCTAACAACCGAGTAATCATTGTGATAACACGCCTTGAACAACACGTGGGCCAACGTTATGAAGAAAATTTATTTCTTTTTTTGTGATAGAGCAATGATAGATAAGTCTTGTTCTAAGTCAGTGCCGCTGTCTGTCTCTTTCTTTTCTTGTCCCTCGTTATTGGCGCTGTTTTTTATGTGAATCATGTCGTACCAACTCGCCTAAGCAACCACGTTAACTCAACTTGCACATGCGCGTTTGTCGGCCCCGCTAAATTTGGCTTCAGCCAAAAAAAAAAAAACGCCACACAGACTGCTTTTCACAGGATACTGGCTACAATACTGTATCCAAAATGTGCGTAGTCTTTGAGAACTTCCTTTCGTGTAGGGTTTCATTTCGATTAATAAATGTGTAGTAAACACCCGCACAGTTGGAGCCTTTGATATTCCAATAATGCTTCCTAGTTATAAACTTCCCTTCTTGTGTTATCGATATATTCCCCGCCATTCACCAAACTCCTCTTTTTTGTCAATCATGTTATTAAGGCCTCAGCGCTTCGCAACTACGTTTAGTCTCTTTACTTACACTGTTATAAAGCATCCTCGCCGTTACATCGACGATGCCAAAAGCAGCCACGAAGGAACGGTGCTGTAATACGCTAAGCAAATGTATTCGAATGACTGCGAAAGCTCAATCCAAAGCTATATCAGAAAATCCCGGGAATCAACATATTTGTCCCTGTATTAGCTCTGTATGAAACGATTACATCTTGATGCGCTCGTTAGTGCTGTCGAAAATCCACTGAATACTTTCTCTGGACTAGTGTTCCGCATTTTTTACCGCATGAGTCACTTCCTAAATGCAACTATGCATACAAAGAACTCGAACTTACTGATAGATATTTCGGATCGACCTTTCACTGCAAGGCGAGAGGCGAAACTTCTTCAATCCTCCGTCGACGTAACTCATCAGGTATCCTGCTTCCCAAGGACACTCTGGCGTTCCATCGTGTGGTGCTCCCAGCCTGTACAAAACAAAATGATTGGCTGTATTATTTTTCAGCCTGCCGCTTATATACATTTTAGCCCAGCCAAGTGAACTCACACGTGGCACAGCTCGTGGGCAACCGCATTGATTCCGGAGTAGGTAGTGGCTGTGTCTTCAGCCTCGCCAATTTTTCGCTTCTTGCAAACAGTGCCAACGTACGCAAGACCTGAAAGGTTCATTTTTGCTCATAAGAATGAAGAGTTAGTCTTTTTTTCCCCCAAATTTGCGTGGAAATTTTGAGAACATGGAACGATGCGCTATTCGCATGGCACGAACTTCGACGATTAATGGTCACACATCATCCGTATACAATAAGTTATCACAATGATAGCCACCTTTACAGACTGCACTGTGATGCACGTGACCGGTCTAGGGGGTATTTCATGAAATAGAAGTGGCACGGATGGCAAGAGGAGCAGCACCTCTTATTGTCGGTTCTTTATCTTTCACGCAACATTGTAATCTCTCTAAAAGCCAGGCGGGACCACTTGGCATAGCATAGTCTGGTGAAGACCATATAGCCACATAATGTCCACTGCACATTGAACAATGTCACGCATCAAGAGAGAGAGGGAGAGAGATAGAAAGAAAAAGGAAAACCGGGAGGTTAATATGATATTGGCCTCTGGTTTGCTACCCTGCACAGGGGGTGGAAAAATAGGGGCAAGTGAGAGGGGTTAGATTCCCACATATGTCATGGTCACAGGATTATCACCTTGCAAGGTACGCGACACCTTTCAAAGAGTAGACTAGTGCAAGTTTGAATTTCTCATAGAAGAAATCTGTCAAGAGAACTCCTCACTTGACTTAGAAGAGGTGATCAAGACCACAGTGCAAAGCACGGTGTGCACCCTCACATGCTCTTCGAGAGTAAAGGAATTCGACGTAGAATTAGAACGACTTCGGGCTCTCTCACGCATCAAAAATGTCTAAAGGTAAGGGGGTGGTGGATCCCACTGCATAACAGCACTTACGCCTGCGGTTAGTTATAATCACGCCTGGCTGTGACACTAGCAGCATTATCGAGTGGTTAAAATCACGGTTTTCTAAAACTAACTAGAGAGACTCCAGCGTTTCGACCATTCAGCCACCATGTGAATGATGGGTAATACCCAAATTTGCCTCGTTTTTGTGTTTACAGAGGTATTTATTCCTGTGTTTTGGTTTTGTTTCGAATTAAAGAGCAACTCGTTCTGAACTTCGTGACGCGATTTGAACTGGTGAGCCTAAATGATTGAGGTGGTTAGGGTGGTCGCTTGACAAAACGGATTTGGGCCAGGTGAAGCCAAACAGAGCTGAATGAACAAAGATTAAACATATTTGTGTATTATCCGCAATTCCCATGCTGTCTGAAGCACCGTGCGTGGCGGCTCCCATAAACAATATCGCCAGAGTTTTCTGTAATGTACTCATAGGATAGTCTATGGTTATAATGCCATCTGAACAGCGCGGGAGAGGTGCAACGACAAGAAACCGACAGGAAGCGGTGCCTGTCCTCGGTGGTTTCATATCTTTGCGCTTCTGCAGCGCCGTTCACGTAGCCATGCGAAATACCAACTACCTCGGTCACACGCATGCACACAAGACTGATGAGCACATGGTAACAATGACACTCAAGCTCAAAGTTGGCGCGCATAACGCTAGCATGTACGGCATTCTCCTTCTAACTTTTCGCTAGTGCTCCAATGATGTTTATTATCGCGAAGTCTTGACGGGGGCGAAGAGAACAGTCGGCGTCTTCGACGTGAAACTGTTCATTTAGCCGAACACGTGGCCGTGAAGTCTAAACTGCAATTACAGCAAGCAATGCACGATATACACAGGTATCGTTGCACAGATCGTCGGCCATCGATAATCTGACCCACGGCAAGGCGCGTCCTCGTTTATATATACATGGGGCCGCCAGCATTAGAGCATTATCGCTGGTGGCTGCGTTTGTTCAAGATTAAGCTCAGATCTTCATGTTTGCGTGCTCAAGCTTAACAGAGGATTCTAAAATATTCTGGAATGACGTCGGGCATTCTGGGGCACTTTTCGCAGGGCGTTATCTGCGTGAGCGACAGGCCGGTTGCATAAAATAATAAAAGAAACGAGCGTGTTGGGTATATTATCAAGCGGACCACCTTTTTCTCAAGCAATAATGTTTAAAGTAGCACCGTGATACACTGACGCTTGGCGCTTGTCTCATTGCAGTTTTGTTAGGTACAGATTTAAGCGACATCAAAGGACAGCATCCATGAAGCAGATATCTCACGTTCTGATAAGTGAAGTCTTCACAAGAGACCTATAAAAAACTACGGCTTGCAAAACATCTGTTGCACTAATCAACTTGCCATAATAACATTTTTATGATTGCTGATAACTTGATAATACTGTCATTTCTGTACTCTTCACGGAAAATTTTCAAGCGTTGATTGACTGACAGTGAAAGTCCTACAGTTTTGTGTCCTCGTAAATTGCTGCGAGGACGTATACAGTCCTTGATACCCTGTTGAAGCCGACTTACGACTACATGCTGTGAAAGTTTTGACATTCTTTGCCGTCGAGTTCGTTATACGTACCGCCTAAAGCCTTGTTCATTTTCCCATCAGGTCTGTTGAACATGTCCAGCCTGAAAAAGTGTTACGTGTTATGTGCTGCATTTTTCACTGTAATCCTCCTATTAAAATTGTGAGAGACATCATTAAGGAGACCGCCCTACCGTGGTGGTCTAGTGGCTAAGCTACTCGGCTGCTGACCCGCAGCTCGCGGGATCGAGTCCCGGCTGCGGTGGTTGCATTTTCGATGAGGTGAAATTGTTAGGCCCGTGTGCTCAGATATGGGTTCACGTTAAAAAAAAAAAACCCAAGTGGTCAAAATGTCCGGAGCAGGTTTAAGCCCACATATCAATAAAACAATCATTAAGAAGACCGACAACCAATTTTCGGCACCTGTTGTTTGCGTGCAAGGAGAAGCTTACCCAGCAGAGTTCCTAATCGTGGAATATTAACGCGGGAAATGCGCACGAGGTTGTTCGTGACAGCAGTTCGTACTCGGGTGATTTCGTGGCTGTTCGGCCTAATAAATTAGTTTCCACGTCAATTGTCAGCATATTAACGCCTCTTTTTATCGCAAGAAACAGAGAATAGAGCTGATGATTGAAATGAAAGGTTTAACGTCCCAAGACCACAATATGATTATGAGAGACGCCGTAGTGGAGGGCTCCAAAAATTTCGACCACCTGGGGTTCTTTAACGTGCACCAAAATCTGAACTCACGGGCCTACAGCATTTCCCACTCCATTGGAAATGCAGGCGCCGCAGCCGGAATTTGATCCCGCGACCTGCGGGTCGGCAGCCGAGTACCTTAGCCTCTAGACCACCGCGGCGGGGCCCCAGAATAGAGCGAAGATTAATAAATAAATACATAGTTTAATATATTTTACATCATTTACTTAGACACAGTTTCTGTATACATATTCTTGTATATTGCCACGTGAATTAAAATAAGGCCACGAAACATCGTATGCACCAACTCAACCGTTTCCATGCGTATGCGTCTACGGTAAAATGGTTCGTTCGGTTGTTTAAGCTAAGAAACACAAAGGTTAGCGCGCTGGCCACGTGGTAACCGTTTTCTAACGAAATAACAAAAAGCGCGTTGATAGCCAGCCAGATAACGGG
Organism: Rhipicephalus microplus; assembly: GCF_043290135.1. Lineage (NCBI taxonomy): Eukaryota > Metazoa > Arthropoda > Arachnida > Ixodida > Ixodidae > Rhipicephalus > Rhipicephalus microplus. Next base: position 9,031,893 of record NC_134707.1, read on the forward strand.
TCAAATGTGATCCTCTTTTTAAACCAAAACCTTTGTCTATTATGTGACTGGGTTGCAAGAACTACAAAACAATGGATATAAACAAGTTGATGGGGCACTCGACACCGTGAAAAAGCGGTGCCAATTCTCGGGCACAAAAGATGGACTGAGGTGTGAAGTCCTGGTCCTTTTCGCGCACTGGCAGCAATAAAAGCCACCCGTCAAACAGTCCCAAAAGTGACCTCCAAAACTGGTTATTTTAACGTCCAGAAGCGCGTTTATGTCTGCCGTGGAGTGCGCAGTATATACGTGCAGTATATACGAGCGGTGGTTTAGTCACCTTCCGTACTTTTCACTCATTGTATTCTTTTTCTGCTTTTATGCGTTTGCTGCATGTTTATAACTCCTCTAATATTCAGAGTGCCCATCTGCCATCTATTTTGCTTCTGCAAAAAAAAAAAGGAGTGTCAGCATATCAAGTGTACCAACATTAATAAAAAAGAATCACTACCATGATGTACGAGGAGCTTGCTCGGAGCTCGAATTTAATGTTTTATGTATTTACCAGGAAGAATTGAAGGTAGCCACGGCTAACAGCCGTGAGAAAAGTTTGACAAAGGCCCTGGTGACTTGTACATACGCATGGCAGTCACACGAAGCGAAACAACAGCGCCTATCAGCCCGTTTCATCCTGTGTTATTTATTTTAGACGGACTGCAATATCTTCGAAGTCGTCAATATTGCGACAGCCGTCGGTCATTTAGTTTGTGAGAAAACAGCGAAAATCGACCCTAAAGTAGTCAGTTGCTGTGCTTTAATTTCTAGTTGCTAAGTGTCAATTTAAGAATAACTTAGGTAGAAGATCTCTCTGTAATAAAAGTTTATCCAATCCAATCCAAGATCGCTCTGTGAAACGCATTAAACGCCGATCGCTTACTTAGGTCATAAGTCACGCATAAATTTCGTTTGTGAAAACAAGCCTTATATTTATACTTTAGGTGTCACAAATGTCGACTCCCTGCAATGGCCATCTTACGGCAAAACGTCTTTGCGCAAGCAGATATATGCTTTCGGAGCCTGACAGTCCATCACCTTCATTCAAGCTAAACGTAGCAACAAATAGAAGCCGCCGCTTCAAATGCCGAAACAAGCACGCTTACCCGCTTACGAGAAACACGATGTCGGGGTTTCCGGGAATTCTTCCATTGTCCATATATTTTTCTATCCCGCGCAACGTCTCACGCGCATTTAGGAGACCTTCTTCCATTGCGGCAAACGCATCATCCTGTGCCAAATACGAAAACGCGACGTTGTAGAACAATGATTCACATTTGCGTCGGTTTACGTCTTTGAAGGTATAGAATTGACAGCTTACGCTGCGCAAGTTTTTGTGGGAGCAGATGTGCCCTTATTCTCAAAGGAGGGAGGCTGCATTGGATATTTAATTCGGCGGTGAGAATGGACAGGCCGCAACTTTGATATGACGGTGAGGTACGCTGGAGGATTATAGGTTATTGCTGACAGGCTGTGGTTCTTGCAAACGGTGTCATGTTGACTCATTGTTATAAACACTGACGAGGCAATGAAAAATGCAAGCTTGTGTCAGTATAATGCCGCCTAACTGGTATGAAACGGTGAATAATATTGGTTAGTAAACAACAGCGTTAAGTACCTAGCTAACACTAGTTATCACTTAACATCAGCCAACATTAGAGTGACAATATCAAGCATTTCTCAATCATTCAGAGGAAGTGGACTAGCCGACACCACACATTGGCACTGAATTCGGCATAAATACAGCTGACAAAGTGTTGGATAGTCCTATGATTGAGATATGTGGCATTATTCACATAACGCACTTGATTGCATCAATGAATTATTTTCCTTCGCCTTCATGTCTGTGCATTGACTACTCATTACAAATATCCTCTTTGCGCACCACATGTGGCTTGTTATGAGCAAGAGCCTGCAGGTTTCGGTTCAGTAACTGGCTTGTTACTTTCTCTGCAGCTTTGGTGATCGATTCAGTGTTGCCAATTTACACCTTGATGACGACACTACATGTCAGTCACTGCCACGTCTTTTGGTATGCGATATACCCGCACAGAATAGCTGCACGGCGACTATTAGGACACAGAGTAGAAACGAAATGTGAATGATGTCAGGTACTCACGATGCTCCTTGTTATTCCGACGAGAATAAAGCTGATCTTCGGTCTTGCCATGTCGACATATCTCAAGTTGACCTAAATTAGATAATAAAGCTTGTAACATGTGAATGATTCTGTTTTTCTCGTGCTTCTACATGCCACATGAAAATGCGGAAACTGGTGAGAAGATGGAAACTAGAACACTTCAAAAATTTGTGAGCGTGGCACGTCACTAGAGCCGAGGTTCTCACAAGTGAACTTGTCATCTTCATGGCTACAACAGCTTTCTAGTAACGTTGGGAACGAGAAGTACGCCACTAGGAAGGCTAGCTCGCGATACATTCCGTTCTCACGAATATTTCCTATCTGTACACCGCATAACTTAAGTGTATCCCTTGCATTTGTCCATGTCAAAAGCGCTCGCAGCTGTTAATAAAAAAGCTCGTTTCAGAAACAGCTTAGCATACATACTTCGATGATTGTAAAACGCCAGCATAAGACGAGCATTTGTGTAAATATGCCACTGTGCTCGAGAAGCATTTTCTAAAATTTCTATATAAACTAATAAAGGGACATTACAACATAGACATTTCTGAAATTCTTTCATTTTCGTCCGGATATGCAACTTGACAAAGGCATGAGCGCACAATAACACCCTATGCAACCCGTAACAACTGCTTTAAATATTCATTCTTTCCACGAACTCTAAACGACTGAAACAAACTAACCAACACCGAAGTTTTACAGCCATCCTTAACATTGTTTTCTTCTAGCCTCGATAACAGTGTTTAATATAGCATGCCGATTAAGCTCTGTCCCCATCAACGTTCGAATTTTTGCATATTTAGGTTGCTTTGTGCGTACTTTTGTTTCTGTGTGTTTTTATGTTCCTGTTTTGAAAATTTGTTCATCTGCATATTGAGCATTCATGTAATTCATGTAACCCACTCTGCGAAAATGCCTAGTAGAGAATGCAGTATTCATAAATAAAATAAATAAAATAAAATAATGACGTTTTCCTGCGCTGCCAGGAGATTCGAATGGAAAAGAAAAAAATTCCGCCATATCCACGAAGTGAATGATGATGAGTGGGCGAAGAAACCTGGTAAACCATGAATCCTCTGTACATTTTGCCCACTCGATTTTATTACATCGCTCCCCCTAGCGTACGTCGCCGCACTAAATCGAACGATTGCCTTCAACCAATGACACGCGCCATATGTGACATCATTCCTATTTTATAAGATCTCGCGTCTTTCATCAACTACAAGTACCGCTTTCTAGTTTATAACATCTTGCATCTTTTCATCATCAGCTACAAGTACCACCATCTAGTAAACACTACAAGAACTAAACGAGAGGTGGCTACATACAGGAGACGGTACCGCCATCTAGTGAACACTGCAAGAACTAAACTAGAGGTGGCTACATACAGGGGACGGTACCGCCATCTAGTGAACACTGCAAGAACTAAACTAGAGGTGGCTACATACAGGCTACAGGGGACGCACAGCCCACGCCCTAAGGAGCTTCGCCCCTAAAAAAAAACTAGAAAGAACACAGTCTATCTACCTGTGTTAATTTTTTGCCATTAATTCAGTTCAGGTCAAAACTGGCAGTGCATCAAAACACGATGACATATCAAATAGTCCCTATTGCAGTCTTATTAGAAGTGTGGCAAATATAACGGACGCTATTTAGAAGAGCTTTCACCTATGCGCGATGTCTTGATTATCCTAGCATTTTCGGGCAATGCCGGCGTTCAATCATATCACCAATAAGCAGTTTCTATGACCAACAACTACTAGACAAATATGCATGTATAATGTGATACGCGAATGTTTCGCTGCGCTAGTGTGGAACATTGTTCTGCCAAAATATTCAACTCTTTACATCACTGAAGGCCCTATATGGATGATCAACATACTTTTACGTGGTCGTTATATTGAGGTGTGAAAGACAGCCAGAAACCAAAAGTTTTGACAATAACGAAACAAAAGGTTACGCTAAAAAATGACGCCTCACCTTTGCAAAGTGCGTAACGCGCTAGCAATTAAATGATGTAGCCTTATGCATTGTGTGGTGTAATGTGTATTTAAATGTTGTCCATGAGGGCTTCATAAATAATAATGTCTCGAGTACTACGACAATCCCACAACAGCTTTTACAATTATCAATATATAAAATTATCACAATTTGTTGGCGTATATGTAGACAAACTATTAGATATAAAATACATAAATGCTTGATAAATAACTCCAGGCTAGCATGTCAAAATCTTTTTTTTTGTAGTCCTAAACTCAACATTCGTGGAAACGAACACGCGAACACAGGTGATATACAAGGCATCTGAGAGCTTCGTCATACGTTTCCACAAAGTAGATCAGGAACTTTGAGGACAGAGTTAATTTAAACCAGTGTCAGGATTTGGGAGAGATTGCACATAAGTTGATCCTGAGGTATTGTACTTACAGCGTTGGTCATGACAGCCATGTAAGCAATTATGTCTTCATTTCTTCTGAAGTCACGTTGATGTTTCATGTCGGAGATCATATGAACTTCCACAACAAAGGAGTCTGGTTTCCCCTGGGAGTTTCCTGTATACTGTTTCCGGGAATTGTGTCCTGTACACACCAGGATGTCTCAAATGAATTTCTTTTTGGTTGATTAGGATTTCTATAGCATCAAGTGATTATGTAATCCGATCAGATTGCCCTTAAATTATAATTATGAGTAGGGAGAATTGCTTTTCATACTAACAAAGAAACATGTAGTTTTTTTTCTGATTAAGTTGCTTGGTGTGTGTGCCATCCCCCCTTCCCCTAAAAAAAGCCTGATCAAAATTATTTTACTTTACGATCAGTTAGGCCCGTGTCACAAAACGAGCGCTAAAAATGGGCGCGCCGCCAAATTCTTGCGATAACGGGCGGGAGAAACGCCGCGAGGTGAAAAAAAAAGAAAACAAACATCCAAGGCTCCCCGGGCGCGCGCTCTCGCCGCGGAAGCGTGGCTTCGCCGACGAACCTCCTCACCCCACAACGGCGGCCGAGCAAGCACTCGATTTTTCTAGAAGGAAAGGGGCGTGGTCATACCGAGTTGAGTCATCCTCCGCCGAAGGCATTCCAACCGTCTCGCTCTCCCCCCAACCTTCGCTGCGTATCGCGCCGACGAAATGACGAGAACCTTCTGGAATGTCGCGCGGAAGGTATTTAACCGAGCAACCGAGACGAGAGGTCAGGAGAAGACGGAAGTTAGCGCCAGAGCGCGTAGGGTAATTCCGCCGTGTAGTCGGCGAAAGTTTTGTCGGTAGCGACAAAGCAGGAGAAGAAGAGGATTTCCACCTGAGGGGTGAAGGCTCGAGCTACAGGCAAGAGCGTGTGTTTTTCCACTATCGAGCGAAGACGCGTGGCAACAGCTGCGTGTGTGAAGCCGACGTGTTTTCGGCGAAGAAGTTTGAAGCCTGGAGAGTGGCCTATTGAAGACGGGAGGTTTCTTGGAAGAGAAACTTCGAGGGCAGCGGAACGACAGCAACGCTGGACTTTGAGTGAGTGATTCTCGGAAGAGTATCATCCAGACTTTTGCTCCAAGAACTTTGGACTGGATAGGTTTCCTGTCTCTTAAGTCTTTAAGTGTCTTGGTTGTTCAATGCATGCGACTGCATTGTAGTGCGTATTGTTGTCTGTGTCCGTTGTTTCGAGTGTGGCTGATTGTACTGTGTAGTACGTTGTTTGTTTGGTGTTATATTGTACTCAACTCTCGTGGAGAGTGCATACTTGTGTGTTGTTTTGATCTGCAATTATTGAGAATATAATTTTGTTTGTTTATCAACTCTCGGCTCTGACTTGTTCTTTGGGCCACAGCCGGCGTCTGCTGGCGCGCCAATAAGGACCGATTCTAAATTGTCCACGCTTTCGTGGTGCGGTTCGGGGGGCCGATACTTCGGCTCTAGGAATTAGCCCGGCGATCGCCTCCCTAATAAACGGGACATGTGTGACAATTAATCTGGCGTCCGCGACAAGACCTTTTGGTGCACAGTGTGTCCAAAGTAGTGAGAAAGAGCCTCGAGTTGTTGATAGCGCTATCGGAACGATTTTGTGTGTTGTTCAGTGTTCTCGTTAACGAGTGCAGGGGAGTGTTCCGATAGACTGATTTAGGCAGATACTTTTTGCACGCGGGAAGGTTTTATTTGCGAGTTGCGAGACACCATGGATCTCGAAAAGTTAGTCGCTCTTGGTGAGAAGATGGGTCTTTCTGGCGCCGAACTACGGAAGTGGGTCACCCAGAAGGAAAAAGAAGAAAGAGAGGGCCAAGGAAGAAAAAGCAGCTGAGTTGGAACGAGAGAGGTTGGCAGCTGAGAGAGCCAAGGAAGAAAAAGAGCAGCAATTGAAGTTGGAGCTGGAGAGAGAGAAGTTGGCAGCCGAAAGGGCTAGAGAAGAAAGAGAAGCGAGGGAGCGACAGCTGAAAGAAGAAAGAGAGGAAAGGAAACGGCAGCGGCAGCACGAGATGGAACTCGAGCGGCTCCGTTTGCAACAGCGAAGTGAAACTCCCGTCCAAGCTAGAGTTGAAAGCAGCGGACGGGAGGACCACGGCTTCCGCTTGAACCCAAGTAAGCTGCTCGTAGCGTTTGATAAAAGGAAGGACGACCTTGACGCGTACCTTCACCAATTTGAGACGATTGCGAGGAGCCAGAATTGGCCGGAACATCAATGGGCAACTGCTTTGAGTACTTGCTTGAGTGGTGAAGCGCTGAGCGTGTACTGCAGGCTGACGCCGACCGATGCAGCCAACTACGCAAAGGTGAAAGCTGCTTTGCTGAAGCGATTTAGATTTACTGTAGAAGGTTTCCGGGACAGATTTCGGACCAAAAAACCAGCTGATGGTGAGACGGCTACGCAGTATGCTGCCCGACTTTGCCACTATTTCGACAGATGGATTGAACTTTCAGGGACAGCGCAGGAGTACGATGAGCTTAGAGAGCTCCTAATTAGAGAACAATTTCTTACTAGTTCCTACCCAAGCCTGTCGCTGTACTTGAAAGTGAGGAGGGCTAAGTCACTTGAAGACATGCTTGAATTGGCTGATCAATTCTTGGAAGCGCAAGGTGGAACTAGTTTGGCCAAGGTCAAGAAGGAGTGTCCCGAAGATTCGAAAAATTCGGCACCCGAACAAAAGAAGCGTGCACCGGAGAGTGTTCCGCGATGTTTTTTTGTGTAACCGAGTGGGTCATCGCGCGAGCCACTGTCGTACTAACTTTACGAGCCCTACGGTATTAAAATGTTTCAAGTGCGGTCAGACTGGGCACAAAGCAGACGCATGTCGAAACGGAGCGAGTCAAACTCACCAGGTGTCCTGTGTGCTAGCAGCACCGAAATCCAATGATAAGGCCGTCACAGATGGATTCGTAGAGTTGAAAAGTTGGGAGAAAATTCCTATTGTGGGTGCGGTAATGGCAAGACAGCCAACCGGTGTCACGAAGGGAATGCCAACGCTGCCTGGAAAAGTTGCGGGCAAAAAGGTTACGGTGTTAAGAGATACCGGCAGTTCCACTGTTATCGTGCGGAGAAATTCGGTACGGGAAAGTGAGTTAAAAGGCAAAACGAAACCAGTTTGCCTAATTGACCGTACGGTTCGGATGCTTCCCGAAGCAGAGATTGAGGTAGAAACCCTTTACTTCCGCGGGAAGGTTACCGCTCTATGTATGACGACCCCCCTTTACGACCTTGTCATCGGAAACATCGACGGGGCGCGAGGACCAAATGATCCGGAATGTTTAGGAGAAGACCCTAAGATAGAGCCCTCGCCAACCCAGCGACCACGAGATACAGTGGAGGAGCATCCCGTGACGGATCTCACTAGAGCCCAAGGTGAAGCCGCGGCGCAAGAGACAGCGAATGAGAAGATGATCGAGTTGAATGAGTTCACGGGGTGCGCAGCTGGACGTACGTCGGCACGACCCCAACCGACCGAGAGTGTGAAAATGACGGAGTCGGCCAGCCAGGCCCAATGCCGTGACATGACCAAGCTGGTAAATGAACCGACAGGACCCGTTGAACGTTATGACCCGTTAACAGTGTCGGAAGTGACAACGATGGCTGAGACGCCGCCTCAGATATCGTCGTTGGAAAAGGCTCGCCGAAAAAGAACAAGGAAAAACAAGAAGAAATCGAGCGAGCACCGCAAGAAAGGACGCAAGCGCAGCTCGAAATACGCAGGATAAGTGCTGAAGTCGAATCAGAATGTGTTTGGCAGTGCTGAGTGCCATATGTTGTGTTAATGTTGTTATCCTGTGTCACAAGTGTCGAAGTGTCTGTGCTGTGATGTGATGTATAGTGTTGTATAATTGTTGTAATGAGAGAACTTTGTACGTTTGTATTGTTTGGAATGAGTGATGAAGTGTTGTAGCCGTGTACCTGTGGCTATATTTCATGTGTTGTGGAATTGAACTACAATGTAAGATTGTATTGAGCGATCTATTGCGAATGTGAAGTGTCATGAGCGACGGTTTGTGTTACAGTCGTTCAGAGTTTGTGGTGACTGTTCGCGCTCGTTTGTGTGGTTTTGAATATTATGAGATAATATTCTTAAAGTGGGGGGCAGTGGCACAGAACGAGCGCTAAAAATGGGCGCGCCGCCAAATTCTTGCGATAACTGGCGGGAGAAACGCCGCGAGGTCAAAAACAAAAAGAAAGAAAACAAACATCCAAGGCTCCCCGGGCGCGCGCTCTCGCCGCGGAAGCGTGGCTTCGCCGACGAACCTCCTCACCCTACAACGGCGGCCGAGCAAGCACTCGATTTTTCTAGAAGGAAAGGGGCGTGGTCATACCGAGTTGAGTCATCCTCCGCGGAGGGCATTCCAACCGTCTCGCTCTCTACCCAGCCTTCGCTGCGTATCGCGCCGACGAAATGACGAGAACCTTCTGGAATGTCGCGCGGAAGGTATTTAACCGAGCAACCGAGACGAGAGATCAGGAGAAGACGGAAGTTAGCCCCAGAGCGCGTAGGGTAATTCCGCGGTGTAGTCGGCGAAAGTTTTGTCGGTAGCGACAAAGCAGGAGAAGAAGAGGATTTCCACCTGAGAGGTGAAGGCTCGAGCTACAGGCAAGAGCGTGTGTTTACCACTATCGAGCGAAGACGCGTGGCAACAGCTGCGTGTGTGAAGCCGACGTGTTTTCGGCGAAGAAGTTTGAAGCCTGGAGAGTGGCTTATTGAAGACGTGAGGTTTCCTGGAAGAGAAACTTCGAGGGCAGCGGAACGACAGCAACGCTGCACTTTGAGTGAGTGATTCTCGGAAGAGTATCATCCAGTCTTTTGCTCCAAGAACTTTGGACTGGATAGGTTTCCTGTCTCTTAAGTCTTTAAGTGTCTTGGTTGTTCAATGCATGCGACTGCATTGTAGTGCGTATTGTTGTCTGTGTCCGTTGTTTCGAGTGTGGCTGATTGTACTGTGTAGTACGTTGTTTGTTTGGTGTTATATTGTACTCAACTCTCGTGGAGAGTGCATACTTGTGTGTTGTTTTGATCTGCAATTATTGAGAATATAATTTTGTTTGTTTATCAACTCTCGGCTCTGACTTGTTCTTTGGGCCACAGCCGGCGTCTGCTGGCGCGCCAATAAGGACCGATTCTAAATTGTCCACGCTTTCGTGGTGCGGTTCGGGGGGCCGATACTTCGGCTCTAGGAATTAGCCCGGCGATCGCCTCCCTCATTATCGGGACCTGTGTGACAGCCCGCTTACGCTGAACATAAGGTCATTTATAAAAATAAAGTTATCTAGAAGAGTAACTTGTAGTGTGAACGGGAAATACGGGAATATTGTTTACTGAACATATTCTACATAGTGAGGATTTGGTGCAGAACTGTCCCAAACCAAAAAGCACACATCGTTGGAGCGTTTCTTTCTTCTGACTTTAAGAATTTTTCGCAAAATAATTTATTTTCTATCAGGTTGTCGTTTAATTGAATCTGCGCTATTACTACTAAGATATTTGCTAAGCTGCTGATGGGATGATCGACATGCCTTTCTCTATTATTTTTTCCTTCTTGAAATGCTATCATCAACTTTAGAGCCGAATAGACCTTCATGCAGTCACCTATGTGAGGCAATACGAAATAAGGTGTAAATTTTTCAGCATACAAGGCTGATAAAATTCCATTGGAAGCTGAAGTAATTCATGCGTAAAGATCTGGTGTTTACTCCGATTACTCCATAGCCTTGTGGGGTAACAATTTATTTGCATCTTTGCTCTGTATAAACTTTTGCCCAATGATATGGCAGGCTTCGTCATAGCTGCGACTTGACAGTTTTTTTGCTCTATCAATAATTCATGATCGCCATAACTCGTCTAACCCCACTCCCGCTCTCAATCCCCATCCAACTACCATGTGCACTGTAGCTTCACACTGTGTATGACGTTTGGATAACGTGCTCACATTTCGTTTTGTGGAAAGTTGGCATATTCTCAACACTGCGTGAAAGGAGGAAATTAAATTGCCTTCGATTCTCCCAAGGACAGTTTCGCCATCATCCTAGGATATTTTCCATCTCCCGAAATTGTGTACATGTCCTCATGCTATGTATGTATGTATTATGAGAAGTAAAACCTGCACTTTTACCAAAGTGAGGAGAGTATAATTGCTCACCCTGCCTGTTCCCTCCTCGTCCACCGTTTCCTCTTGGTGCATAGGCCATGCCTGAAAAATCACTTCATTTATTAATTTATTCATAGTACCTCAAAGGTTCTGCATGGGACATTATCATCTGAAAAACATTTGATGCCTGTTATGTGAGAACAAACAATGAAAAGTTTTTCACCGGCAAATTGATAAGCTATATATCCTAGCAAGCCAAAGGAAAAAATATGTATATGCACCACCCCGTCTCTTCTACCCCCTCGTTTTTTATTTTTTTGTGACGGAGACTCACTCATAAACTCGGGTTACAAATGCTCAGTGAAGGTCGTGAAAGATCTATGTGAATCTTCATCATAGTTTCATAACGTGGACTTCATTCTACAGACCTTCACACTTTCAGAGCTTGAAGAGTGGCGTCAGTTGGCACAACATATATAGTAATAGTAATACCTTGGTTGGTCGGATCAGACCAATGAAGATATAACTGAATTTTTATTTCCAAAGGAGTGCCGAGATATCCAAGGTGTAGTATTCATGCCGATAAAGGTTGTGTCACAAACATTGCCAAACAGTAGTCATGGTGGCACGGTTTTGCTGATGTCCACATTAAGAATATTTCGAGGAACAACGATGGCGGGCATGTTCTGCTTGCCGAGGTGGCCAATACCTGTTTATGGCACTTTGTGATGCTCTGTAGTGTTGCGCCTGCCACATGAGCAGCCGATTGTGGGCTCTGAGTCTGCCGAAAATAAGGCAGAGTGTTGCAATTCAACTTTTACGAGCATCTCTCAGGACTGAGTCAGGCTGCAGTCCAGCGATTGCAGTGCATGTGCCCATATTTTATGCATTCAAAGTTTTCAAGCTTTCCAAGAAAAAGAGACAGACTTACTGATAGTCAATGTTATTTAGCTACTAATGAAGAACTCCGAAAACCCCTTTACAGAGGAGGGGCCACCATGTGCCGCTCCCATGTCGGCAGCAGCGGGCCATGCCTGAGCGTCCCCTAGCAGGAGTGTACATTAATGCCGAAATGCAGTTGGCACCTCTTTCTGCTGTTGTTTTGGCCCCACAGTCATGCTATAAGTATCCCGGTATGCTCCAGATTGGACACGTAGTCTGCATATTCAATAGGTATCTCAAGACGAAGATCATGCTAACAGAGCTGTGAAGGTTATCATATGGCACCGAGATTTACATTAGCTTGCAAAGTTCTGACATCCCAAAAGTGAATTTTTCGCGTGTCACACCACCCCTCACGATTTAACTCCAATACACATAAATGAACTTCACAACTTTAATCACTTGCTATTTTGATTGTTGAGAAATTCGTTTCTCCGATGCGGAGTCTTCGTCGCGAAGCGGGTTGAATTCCTGTAGGTTCGGGGATGACGGTCGAGTGCTTTGCAACAATATGTTTGCTGGCCTCGGGAAGGACAATAGTATATGCACAAGCTACGTATTGGAAGGAAACAGTGCGAAACACGAGAACACAGACAAGGGATGACCATACAGAACACTGACGTTTGTTGTAAGTCAGCAATCTGTATGTGTCCTGTTGTTTTTTTGTGCTGTTTCCTTTCAATATGTCGTGCCAACATGCCTAAGCAACCACTTTAGTCCCAAACTACGCCTATGTACCAGCGTCACTTGGCCATTCTTCGAATGCTATCGAGGCAGACGATGCCAGTCTTGCTGCGGCCTTCTCAAACGAACAATTTAACGACCCAAATAACACCGACTCTCTCTAGTTGATTGATTGCTAGATCAATGACCAAACCCACAACGGGCGGCGCGGCATGCCCGTCCTCAAAAGCTTCACTGTCTTTTTAATGAGCGTTCACGAGTATAGTCATGCACGCCTTTCGCTTGTCCCTCTTTAGCCGTCTTGTACAGTGCGTAGTCCGCACTGTACAATGCCGTTCCGCAATAAAACTATCAGCATTTGGTAAATCTTAAAAATTATTCACCCAGTTTTTATACGCTTGGCAAAGGCTCAGAACAATATTAAGAATATTACAATTAGTCACGACGAATAATGCTTCGAAGCATATAGTTAGTCTAATGAACATGCGCTCTTGGAGTATACACGTGAAACTAGAAACTTTTTAGAATTTAAGTCATTTCTATATAGCATAATCATCGGTAGATTGTGGTTTTTCTGGGTGCTCCAACTTTTACGTAGATGTAATATGTTTCTTTTTTTTAGCGAGAACGTGACAGACTACAGCGTACCATTTAGATATTTAAATGCTACAAAATACGTCGTCTTGTGAGCATCGTAACCTTAAGTAGTCTTTCCTTGATTCATAAGAGGTCGCATTTAACATTTCGTAAAGTATAAAGCAATATCCTACCCATTGTTTCAAAATCAACCTTCTCCTCCACTTTGTATATCTTGTGTGGGATATGGCCTTCAATAGAACGGGCTTCGTGTAACAAGGGCTTGATTCTCAGCTCGTGGCCAAGAACACCTTCCTGAACAGCACAACAAGCACAAAGAATACTTTTTGAGAAACTAAAGGTGATGCTTTCTCCGATGGAAGCATGAAATTTCAATTGAATGTTACTATGAGTGGACAGCTTCAGGATGACATGATCGTGTCTACAAAATAAGCACTTTTCAGAAATCAAGATCAAGACCAACTCAGCACAAAAAAACGCCTAATTTAATACACATGCGTAAATAAGTTAATGCATAACTAACGGAAAGCTGCATGTCACGGAAAGACTTATATACAGCACATAAAGGGTAGGTTTTATTCAAAGAAGGCCAGCTGAAATGGTGGCCACAATAACCTCCACTGTCTACAATTCCTAATACTTTTGGTGTGCCGATTTTAGTTCAAGAAAAAAAAAGTTGCCTGTTGTAGCAGTACTAAGTTTATATTTTATTTGTTTTTCCCATCAAGAATCGCCGGCTTGATTAAAGTGTCTTTCACCACCTCCCTTGTCGGTTGCAACGCATTCCCGAAAACCATTATTATCATTGCCTTTACACATGATTGTTAGTGCAAGATACGCTTTGTTTCGCGATAGACACTTGTCTCCACATTCCTCAGACGTAAAATTTTTGCAAATGATTCTAGAGAAAGCAGCTTCATTCGAAACTGAAAATGTTCTGCTGCAATCGAGGAAAAAAGAAATGACTTACGACTTGTACCCCTCCTCCAATACTGCGTACCATAACGGAAGACTGTCGGTGTGTGTCGTGGTAAAGATCCTTCTGAATGAAAGACGTGTCTACCTGCAACACACAATTATGTTAATCTGACTTCATAATCGCTGTACAGTTGGAACATTTTTCGCTTCTGTATAAGAAAGCCTATTTATATACCATATATAATCAGTCTACACTTACTCTTTCCACGTGGTCTTCTTCCTTACCACTCGTAACAAAGAGTAGGTCATCAGCCAGCACAGAGCTCCTTTCAAGATTGAGCGTAATGTCTTTCGTAATCTTAACAACCAAGGGTGCCCCATCTATCCTCTCTTCCAATATGGTTGGATAAGCGATAATTTCTTGTTCTTCCTCTGCACAAAGTGTGAAACACATTTGCCACCTCTCAGCGAAGTTACAACCATATACATTCTTTGAGTGGTGATGGGACGGGCATTCCTGTATTTTCTGAATTCAATATACCATTACAACTTGGTGTTGCCTCAACGTCTTAGAGCGCAACTCCTATGCGTCTGTGCATGTGTTTCCAGCCAACCAAAAGCTCTGTAAGCAGATAAATGCTTTGGACAGGGGTGAAAGAAGACGGGTGATTGAAGAGGTCAATAGAGATATCTAAAAATTAAAGCCTGTTCCGTGCCCGTGAAGTCTGTGCGAATAACGGAGCTGGCAAGCAAGCGGAATACTCTTGCAGTGCCTCCTTTATGTTTAGTCTAGTCATACTTTTTTAAATTCATTCCCTCGGTTTACGTCTTCCTGCGATTTCTTCTTCTCCTCTCCTTCATCCTCATTTTTTTGTGTCCCTCTATATTTTGCACTCGTTTACCTCTGCCTTCTATACTTTTATTTTTCTACGACACCGGCCTTTCCTGCTTGAACCACTCTGGTGTTAAAATTGGCTAGATAGGAACTTGCATGTTTTAAATTATTGGTAATTGTATAATTTGCAAGGAATTTATTTTAAATTGATGTTGACGTTATCAATCTTTGCCTGCATGAACACACTGAGAGGTGAAGTGTTATAAAAGAGGCAAGGAAGGGGGAAGGGAAGCAATGAAAGGCAGGGAGGTCTACCACACATGTGTTTGGTTTGCTACTCTGCAATAACCTGTCAACTACGTCAGTACGGTCAAATGCGTGAAATGTAAAAAAAGCATTTTCTATGATGTCTGGTGCCAAACAATCTGGCACATTTCAATAAAAGTGCTTTGTAAGAAAACTTTTCACTTTGACAAGTGATTTTGCGCATCAGGAAAATGGCTGCTCGGCGAACATTTTAATGACGCACTTGATGCCTTGCTGTTGTCTCTGCACGTATTTTGGTCGTGGTGTCTAACATCGCTGGATAGTTATTTCCGTTGGGGATTCAAATTAGCTGTTGCTTCATATTTCGCAGCCAGCTGTTTATATATAACTACTTACTCAGTGGATTGAAACTGTCGCGTGCACTAGAGCACAGGTACAGACGTCTGAAATTGCGCACCTTGTGTAGCGGTACTGGACAATCAAGCGCCACAGGAACAGTCTTTCATCCTTCACCTAGTCACGTAGAGGCGCCATGATGATTTATTGGTGGGCACAGTGGCACTCTTTTCGACAGTCTATCACGTAGCATGACTTCACTTGTGCTCCGACAGTTCAGAATCCTGTTGACGTAGGACACCAAGCCTTTTCCCTTAATTATTGCTACGGGGGTCTTTCCATTCGGCATGTATGGATTCCATTCGTTCTTTCTGTATGCTCATGCGGTTTCCGTTTGTACCCTATTTTTTTGTTACGTATTAATTTTTGTCCCGTCTACTCTCCGAGTATTCTGTATCACCGTATGCGTAATATGAAATGCTAGATACTGACTTACAGCTAGATCCGTATAACCGTACATAATTTCTTATACCCCATATGTGAGTCACCATATTGTGTTTACAATTTCTGTTAGCTTCCGGTACATCCGTAATAAATACTTACATGTTATACAACAAATATACGAAATCCATATGTACCTATTAACACAACATATGAAATTTCTCAGTAGGAAATTTGGCGACATGATGAATTTCCTTGTGAGGCGTGGCGCAGTAGTTCTTGCTCTAAAAGAAGTTCAGACACCCTGCTACATTCTTGTGGGTACATAATTAAGGGTTTATTTTTTTACAGTGAGCGAGGATGGTGTTTCAAATTGCGTTCAATGAATGGCATCGCCGGCAGTACAAAGATTCTGAAATTGATGCTCTCGCAGTCATTTGAAGGCTAATCTACTAATCCTGCTATTGAGTTGGTTCGCAAGAGTTCATGACAGTTATCACTGCTAAGAATACTCGTATGGGACGTATGAACAAACGCAACACAAGAACACAAGTTTTCTACTTGCTTTTACGTCAGTTCCTGACAGCGTGGACAGCGATAAACTTTCGGGAGTTCGATTCTGTGGGTGGCTTCTATTTTGTTCATTAGGGATCCATTGAGTATGCTTAACTTGTTTATGAAGATTCCATCGAGAACTGTATCGAGTATGGTTTAAGAGTGCCGGAACAACTGGCACTGTATTACTAAGAGAATTAAATTACGTGATAGGCCTAAACGTCACTTCCTCATATGTTTAACCTTATCAACACGGTAGCGTCAAAGAGTCCGTATCGCAGACATTCCGGTATCAGCATCGGTGGTGATGGCGTCTTCAGTTGTGAACGAAAGAGCAACGTTGGCCATATCAAGGATTGGACGCATAGAGGCAATGAAGGGAGTAGCTGGAGGGCATTTGTAATTTGACTGTCTTTGCGGCTGAGTTTAGGCATCCGCCAAGAATCGTATGCACGTACAACTTTTAAAGACAAAGTTTAAGAGCCTCCCAATATTTGCGAGAACAAAGACATGCATAGAGCTGGAAAAATACTTGATGGATAAACAACACAAAAATATTACTAATATTGATATACAACTGAAGCTCTAGTATTGATTTCTTATCATATTTGCATATTTTCAGAATATTTACGTGCTCCAACTTTTTTGGGCGCCAGGTAGTGAAAATTACAAATTTGGAGACACTGACACGGGGAAGCGCTCGTACAAAACAGTAAGCAAAGAAAAATAAAATCAATACGCAAAACAACTCTACTGATATACGTTCGAAAAACACTATTTTGAATTCCTTAGAATTTTGCTTTCTCGAAAACTTGATCTTGACATCCACTTACTTGCGCAAGAGCAGAGCACAATTTGCAAGATTATAGCAATCCAAAACATTTCCCGTGAATTCGGGTAAGTCAGCTGATTATTAGGCATTGATATAGGGACCAATGTTGTGTCGACACTGTGGTCTTCCAAAGGAGGGAGTCTATACGCCTATAAGAGATATTGCTGCTTCTGACATGCGTTGAAAAGTTCACCGCGAATGCAACCAATCTTGATAAACAGTGGTGGGTTAGTTCGTCGATGGTTCAGCTCGTAAAAGCAAGGGCGAAGCGGGCACAGCAGTGATGGCTTTTCTTTTTTTTATGTGTCCTTTTCGCCCTTGTCTTCCACGTGCGCTGCCATAGGCGACAGAATCAGTAGCCGATTAAAGTCAAGGTTTTTGTTCCCGTTTGCGTAAATCTTGACCGATCCAGCTTTGTGCTTTAAAATGTCATGGCGTTGCCCTGTGATCCGAAATGTGTGATAGACTAAATATAACCTGTCACGAGAAGTACATAAATTTCCGCGTTTACTTGGTACATAGCATGTTCAACGGACCGATTTCGTCCAGAAATATGACCATTCATAATGTCAAGTGCCCCTTGTAGGCTTCGCGGAATAGTGAAATCATATTCTTCAGCTGCATGCTACGATGCAGAAGCATAGTGGTGATGCTAACGTTGTTTATTTAGACGCCTACGCCATTTTTCGCAGGGAAACCATACTGGCCAAAGCGGAAATCGAAAACTCCACCATTTCCGTCCCCATAAATTCTTAAGCAAATGTCTGTATTGCCGTACAAAATATTATGCTGACATTACGGTTCTCAAAAGTAGCACCGAAGTTACCAACTTGCCGATACTCGCAGAACTACGCCCATGCAGTTCAGAGGAAAGTCGAACCTTGAAGAGATGACAAAAAAAAAAAAATCGCGAAAACTGGGTGTCACTGTGGAGCTGACGTTTCCACAAGCGCATTTGCATTCTTCAAGTGAAAGCTTTGGAGAAGACTATTGCACCAGCAGAAACATATCGTTCCGTGAAATTATGTGTTTCACAGGTTTTTCCTCTCACGTACGAAACGGCAACCGTCACAAAAAAAAAAAAAAGCCTTGTCATTGATAGCGGTGAGATTTTTCAGGCTGACTTTTAAAGCACTTGTTTTGCCGGGAGGCTAAATCCATTCAGTCGCGAAGCTTTAGTCAGTGGCTTTGCGTATAATTTTTTCGCAAAAATTTAGGATTGAAATCCGTCAAAGTGGCTATGTCAGTACTTATAGCAGTATTGTCAATTCTCACCATACCGGTGGGTCCTAGAGGTGATTTGCCAAAATAAATACTCTTTCACTAGTATCATAAGCCACGTGTGAAAAGCCCCGGCGAGTCATCCACATTGAGGTCTTCCTGACATAGTGCATGCCTAAATTGGGCCATGAAATCGGTTCAAGAAATGTTCGTATTCTTGTCTATTTTTCATGGGCGGAGTGCAATTGGCGGTACAGAAGGCATACAGCTCGCGCTGAACAGTCGCAGATATAAGAAGATGGAAAGTAAACTAAATGAGCACATATTTTGAGGACGATGTAATTACCGAGTGAGCTTTGCATTTATGTTTAGCCTCACGGCCTTCACAGGTGCAATCCCTGGCATACCAAGAACTTGTTTATCGGTGCTTTACAATGTCCCAGCCCCTGAAAATTTTAAATGCATAACATTTCATTAGCAAATGAAATGCAATGTCGCCAATTCTATTTATCTATTCATCTAGACAAATGAGTTTTGATGCGCTCGTGGTCGCCTCCTTAATTAGGCATGTACCAAGATTGACGCAGGAGGATTTAAGCAATGATAAACATGACTCGAAAGTGATGAACTCACCGTTTGCATAGATCATGGAATCCTTTCAACGACATCTGCTTTTTTTTCATTCTCTGCAGTTATATTTTTCACGTGTATACAATAGAAAACTGATTGTCGTGAATTGATTAACCTCCCAGTCTTTCCTCCTCTACGATTTCCCCTCTGGTGCAACAAAGTGCCGAAAGCACTCAACGTACGGAGCACAAACGACACCGATGACACTGTCGTTTGTGTTCTGTCCGTTGCGTGTTTTCTGTGCATTAGTGGCACCGGAATGTAGAATGCCTCGTTGCTCTCGCGCGCGTCAAAGCACTCTATACCGAAATATTGTAAGCCCCACTCACCACGTCATTCTATGTCTTTTCTTTTCTACCAATAACGAGGGACACACATGCAAGTGCATGTGGGTATAAAATGGATAGTGGTGTGCGCTGCAGGCATGCGTCAACCCAGATTTGGGAATGTTGCACAAATGATTGCACCATTTCTCGCTAAAGGCGCTTCTTCGCACAGCGGCTTTAGCGGGAGGTGGTGAAATCATTTGTGCAACCTTCTCGTTTGTCGCCGTAGCATTCAGTGCTCTACCCTCGTGGCAAAATGTTTTCCATCTTCTTTCTGGTTTCGTATAGAATATGTGACGGCGTTTTCTGTAAGATAATAACCGCAAAATAGGCCAGTCGCAAAGCTACAAAAGCTTGCAGGAGTACCTTCTTCAGTGCGATGTCTGAAGAGCACATTTTAAAATTGATTTGCTGAGGTGACTTTTTATCTCGCCTTTGCCTCAACCTTGTAGTCTTCATTCATGTACGGGGAGCTACCTGAAGAACGGAAATTGCATTGTGCGTGTTCTAGCTCAGAGGAACGCCAGGTCTCGCAACTGCATGCTTTTTAAACAGACTGCGACGTTTCGTTAAGCATCAATTATGGAGTCAGTGATGACTATCTAGCTTTAAAAACATCCTACGATACAGCCGTCGCGTCGGGTTAAGGGCTGTTCTACGCACTTTCCGCACAGCCGAAACACACGTGCCGGGACCCCTGCCGCGTGCAAGCGGGGGACAAATAAGCCAATTGGCGACACTGCGGAGGGTGAAAGAGCTTCGCCAATTGGCTTATTTGTCCGCCGCTTGCGCGCGGGGTGCGGCGATGGCGTAGTGGTTAGAGCATCCGCCTCGCATGCAAGAGGTCCGTGGTTCAAATCCCGGTGCCGCGCAGTTCCCAACCGGATTGAAAAAAAAAATCTGCGTGTTGATAGAGCTGCATGAAGAGGCCTGGGGTGCGACCTCACCGGTAACCACCGCCGGGAACGCACTCCCTCACCAGAGAAGGATTGGCCACCCTGGTGCAGTATCTGGCCACTACCTCCCACATGCATACGTCAAATAACTCACGGCCCTCAGTCCCCAGCAGCTGCGAAGCAACTGACCATGGCGGCGGTCAGATCTGCAACGCAGCAGAGGGTGCTAAGAATCTCTGGATCCGGACAGGCCGCCATTGGAACTTGAACTTGGCAACATTTAACGCTAGAACCTTATCTAGTGAGGGAAGTCTAGCTGTACTATTCGAGGAGCTAGAGGGTGTTAAATGGGATATAATAGGGCTCAGTGAGGTTAGGAGGACAGATGAGGCCTATACTGTACTACAGAATGGGCACGTCCTTTGCTATCGGGGCTTGGCAGACAGAAGAGAACAGGGAGTGGGGTTCCTAATTCACAGAAACATAGCTGGCAACATAGAGGAATACTATAGCATTAATGAAAGGGTGGTAGGTATTGTAATTAAACTGAATAAAAGATACAAGATGAAGGTGGTACAGGCTTACGCGCCTACATCCAGCCATGATGACGCTTCACTTGAAAGCTTCTATGAAGACGTGGAATCGGCAATGAGTAAGGTAAAAACACAGTATACTATAGTGATGGGCGACTTTAATGCAAAGGTAGGGAAGAAGCAGGCTGGAGACCAGGCAGTAGGAGATTATGGCATCGGCACTAGAAACGCCAGAGGAGAGCTACTAGTAGAATTCGCAGAACGCAATAATTTGCGAATTTTGAATACCTTCTACCGGAAACGAGAAAACCGCAAGTGGACATGGAGGAGCCCTAATGGCCAAAATAAGAACGAAATAGACTTTATAATGACTGCACACCCAGGAATCGTGAAGGATGTGGAAGTGGTTCGCAAGGTACGATGCAGTGACCATAGAATGGTACGGTCTCGAATTCGCCTAGACTTGAAAAAGGAACGATAGAAACTGATACGCAAGAAGCCAATCAATGAGCTAGCACTGAGAGGGAAAGTACAGGAATTCAGAGTGTCGCTTCAGAACAGGTACTCAGCTTTTAGTGAGAAAACCAACCTTAGCGTAGATACAATGAATGATAATCTGACGAGTATCATTACGGAGTGTACAGTGGAACTTGGAGGCAGGGTAATTAGACAGGACACTGGCAAGCTTTCCCAGGAAACGAAGAACCTAATTAAGAAGCGTCAAATGATGAAAGTCTCAAGTACAACAGACAAAATAGAACTCGCAGAGCTTTCGAAGTTGAATAATAGGCGTAAGGTATGCGATGTAAGAAGGTATAACATGGAGAGAATTGAACACGCTCTGAAAAACGGAGGAAGCGTCAAAGCAGTGAAGAGGAAACTTGAGATAGGCAAAAGTCGGATGTATGCACTAAGGGACAAAGAAGGCAAAATAACTACCAATATGGATAGGATAGTTAAAATAGCGGAGGAGTTTTACAGAGATCTGTACAGTAGCCGAGACAACCACGACCTTAATACTATAAGAACTAGCAGTAACCCAGATGACACCCCACCAGTAATGATAGAAGAAGTCAGAAAAGCTTTGGAGAGCATGCAAAGAGGCAAAGCTGCTGGTGAGGATCAGGTAACATCTGACCTGCTGAAAGATGGAGGACAGATTGTGTTAGAAAAACTAGCCACCCTGTTTACGAGGTGTCTCCTGACGGGAAGGGTACCAGAGTCTTGGAAGAACGCTAACATCATCTTAATACATAAGAACAGAGATGACAAGGACTTGAAGAATTACAGGCCCATCAGCTTGCTCTCTGTAGTATACAAGCTATTTACAAAGGTAATTGCTAACAGAGTAAAGAAAACATTAGAATTCAATCAACCAAAGGAACAAGCAGGATTTAGAACAGGCTACTCAACAATTGACCACATTCATACTATCAATCAGGTAATAGAGAAATGCTCAGAGTATAACCAACCACTATACATAGCTTTCATAGATTACGAGAAGGCGTTTGATTCCGTAGAAATATCAGCCGTCATGCAGACACTGCGGAATCAGGGCGTAGATGAAGTGTATATAAACATTCTGGAAGAAATCTACAGGGGATCAACTGCTACCATAGTGCTTCATAAAGAAAGCAACAGAATACCAATCAAGAAGGGTGTAAGGCAGGGGGACACAATCTCCCCAATGCTATTTACCGCGTGCTTACAGGAGGTTTTCAGAAGCCCAGAATGGGAACAGTTAGGGATAAGAGTTAATGGAGAATACCTTAGTAACTTGCGCTTCGCCGATGACGTTGCATTGCTGAGTAACTCAGGGGACGAATTGCAACTCATGATTACGGAGTTAGACAAGGAGAGCAGAAAGGTGGGTCTTAAAATTAATCTGCAGAAAACGAAAGTAATGTACAACAACCTCGGAAAGGAGCAGCGCTTCGAGATAGGTAATAGTGCACTTGAAGTTGTAAAAGACTATGTCTACTTAGGGCAGGTAATAACCGCAGAGCCGAACCACAAGATTGAAGTAACTAGAAGAATAAGAATGGGGTGGAGCACATTCGGCAAGCACTCTCAAATTATGACAGGTAGATTGCCACTATCCCTCAAGAGGAAGGTATATAACAGCCGTATCTTGCTGGTACTTAGGTACGGAGCAGAAACCTGGAGACTTACAAAGAGGGTTCAGCTTAAATTGAGGACAACGCAGCGAGCAATGGAAAAAAAAGGTAAGTGTAACCTCAAGAGACAAGAAGAGAGCAGAGTGGATTAGGGGACAAACGGGGGTTAAGGATATCATAGTTGAAATAAAGAAGAGGAAATGGGCATGGGCCGGGCATGTAGCGCGTAGACAGGATAACCGCTTGTCATTAAGGGTAACTAACTGGATTCCCAGAGAAGGGAAGCGGGTTAGGGGGAGACAGAAGGTTAGGTGGGCAGATGAGATTAAGAAGTTTGCGGGTATAAATTGGCAGCAGCAAGCACAGGACCGAGTTAACTGGCGAAACATGGGAGAGGCCTTTGTCCTGCAGTGGACGTAGTCAGGCTGATGATGATGATGATGATGATGATGATGATGATGATGCGCGCGTCAGGGGTCCCGGCGCGCGCGTAGCGGCTGTGCGGGAAGCACGTGGAACGGCTTTCAGACCAACTGTACTTAGCCGCAATGAGTTGAAGGTGATTGACAGGTTATATCATCCAAGGAGCGACATGAACAGACATCGGTAATTTTAATTCGCGGGCGTTAAGAAAAATATCATAAAATCATTGCATCTTGACTAAGTCAGTGACGACGAGTGGGTAAATCTGAAGGTCCCGATGTCCATATTGTATGTTGAAGTCACAGACTAGTATAAGCACGGACAGATGTGCAGACGCCAGCTGGATGGACGATGGTACAGATGGGCGTATGATGGATTTGTAGGGTTTAACGTCCCAAAACCACTATTTGATTATGATAGACGCCGTAGTGGAGGGCTCCGGAAATTTTGACCACCTGGGGTTCTAACGTGCGCCCAAATCTGAGTACACGGACACATGGACGGCGTGAATGATCATGTATTGTACTGCTCGATTACACATAAAGTCGGTTTCTTGCGCACTTTTTATTGCTGTGCAGGTGTTGCGTTTCGGTTTGGGTTTGCTTGTGCGTGATGGACGCCAACTATAGGTCGGCTTAAGAAGCTTCTCCCCTAAAAGTTGGCATCGGTGACGTTTACCCAATGAACGCATAGAATAAATATTATGGTTCTAGTAGGAATCAAACCCCAGCGTTCCACGTGGCATTGAAGTATTCTACCAGACAGCCATGCTAGGCCTCAGAAGTGCTTTTCAAGTAGACGGTAATGGTTTTATAACGTAAATTGTGGTTGCAGTGCTGACTATCAAGTCTTGGATGCAATATATACGTAGTTCTATTATACGTAGTTCTATTATACCCTTCTTCAATGGAAGCTGATTCAACTTTTTCTCGAGAAACTTTTCGATTTCATCACTCGCTATAACTGACTACCTACCTCAACCGCATTCGTTACTCCGTGGTAACCATTCTGTTGCTTTTACTGTCTACCTGTTGTTTGTTCTTCACATCACTTGACCATCCCGGGTTCCTTTTTTTTCACTTGATGTCGACTAGTTTATCTCCAACGTTTGCCTGCTCTCTCCTCTATTCGACTGTCTTCCGATCTCTCTATGTTATTTATATCATTCTTCGCATTACATGCTGCGTGGTCCTCAGCTTTTACTCTGGGTGTTTTGTTGTTCTCTTAGTTTTGGCCCCTTATGTTGCAACTGGCTGTACACAGTGGTAGTATACGTTTCACTGCAACGATAGTGGAAGATTTCCTGATAATATTTGGGAGTTCCTGCCAAATGCGCTCCTGCTCATTCTACCAGTACCAGTGTGTTTTTCGGTGAATGTTTGTTGTGATTAGGTTAGCACGTATGTAGTTGTTCTAGGTATGCGTATTTTTCTGTAAACAACAATGAACGGTTTTTAAGTTAAAATATTTTTGTTTCGCCAGGCCATTGAACGCTATTGTTGTTTTTGCTCACGTTTCGCTTGAATAAAATATTTTTGGAAGTATAAACACGTCTCAGTTTCTTAATATCACAGTATTGATTCCACAGTGTCTTGAAAGCCAGTGCTACATCAACTACGGCGATTGAGATTTCGGCGCGTTTTTTCTTCTTCCAGGAGGTCCAAGTGTGGAGCTCCAAAATCTAACGCAATTGTACAGTCGGAGCTAAATGAGATTTTGTCAAGTGCTTTATTGTCTTCATAAAAAAAGGTCTGTGATTAATTTCTTTTAAGTTGCGGTAATGTCTTCTCATTTTTTTTTCAAATCATGGAAGGTGGTGCTGTGCACATACGCCCCTTCTGCAGGTCTGAAAGATAAAACGGAAGAGATATTCACATATGTGGATTTCATGTAAGCAGGACCGTGTTGTTTGCGAGCAACTTTGAAGCGTTGCTTTCAGAACTTTTCACCACCGATAATTTAAAAAAATAAACCAGAATCATGGGTTGTTATTTTGTACGATTCCTAGAAACGGTGATTAGCCACTTTTTTATGATCTTGCTGTAGTTTCTGATAACACTTGACGGGAACTTCACTGTCTGGAGGTATTTAGTGTACATGAAAATTATAACACTGAAGTGAGGGGAAATGCGGATGTAGGTTCCAGTACATTCAAAACACAATGAAGCGTGTTGTCATCCAGCGCTATTGTATTCTATGAAAATACTCTAAAAGTCTAATGGTACTGTGGCAATCAGTAATTGTGCATATATGATGCAGCGCTAGATGCAAAAATATATATTGAAAGGATGTGTGGTTCAGGCTGCTAGCAGCTGAGACCGAACATGATTCCATTTCAGTGCTCTCTTAGGCAACAATGAATAGTAAAAAATTGCTAGTCAAGCAACTCAGTACTTGCACCGTGAAGCTGTGCACACTTTGCGGTTAATAAAGAAATACCATAGAAAAGTCACTTCTTTGCCCTTATTTAATGAAGAATATTTTGCGAAAAAACGATAACGGGATCTACGTCCTTCATGAAGTCCTCACCGGCAAATCAAGATTAGTGTTTGAAAACGGATACACTTTAACTGTGGGAAAAGTTGCACGCAAACAAAATCAAGTACTTGTTCTGAATGATAGCATTTTTTCGAAAGGAGGATCAGCCTTTAGGTGCAATCCCTTTTTCGGGGCTGCCGACGTTTATGCACAAGTGAAATGCAAAGCACAATAAAGAGTTTTCACTGACGTAGGCACAACTATCAAGTTTTCTAAACAAAAATATACCTGGGTCTCTGAGGCAATGTATCTCAGAAGACAACATAAAATACAAACCTTGCCTTCGCCGCATGACATCCCTGTTAAAATGTCCACTTGCCAACAAACAAATTTGGCTGGTGTCTTATGGCAGCACTCCATTTTGCACTTCTTTTTGAGCGTTGGATTCTACAGAAATAGTACAAACAGACACCTAATATTTTACCTTTTTATGTATTCCATCGCAATGACCATCGTCACAAAGTGGGATTCGTGTCACGCAACCTACAGTTTTTTTTTCAACGTACCATACGTGACTGAAATAAAGTTCTCGCAAATATTTCACACAGTCGAGATAATTAGCGCTACCACAAGTGAACATACGAAATTTCATACTCAGGCTGTATGCGGCTTACTACACGCATTGTAGCCCCACATCTACAGCAGGATTTGTCAACACTGCCCAGGTCCTGCAAACATCCTGTACCACATGATATGAAGCTGTCGAAAAAACCCCACTATTCTCACGGATAAATAGAGTGTACAAAGAGCTGCAGAATGCAAGTGGGAGGTGTTGCTGACGTCGGTATACCCTGAGAAGCAGCTCGGGCTGGTGGAAAGGGCTCGGGCGTTGGCAGCTGGCCGTGGCAGGCCGGACTGACAAAGTCACCCTAGTCTGGGCGATAAGAACGCGCGTTTGGTCGAGAAATAAAGTTCAGTTTTCACTCTCCGACTTCTTTCAGCTTAGACGTACGCGCCTTCATGGTTTATTGCGTCGTGCGGATACTGATTTTATCTTTCTTTAGGCGACAGAATATATACCGTGTGCCAATTTTATAATCTACATATTTGTTGCACATTCAATCACGTTCCACGTGCGAGAGTACACCTGTGTTGCCGTTCTCTTCCCTTGCCCATGTTTTATACGGCCCCCAACTTTTTGAATTTAGAAAGAATATATCACAACTAGCCCAAACGACTGTTGATGCGCCATACCAGGTCCCACAGCATCACGAAAAAGGGCTGGAATTCTCTACAATGGCAACAATTTTCGAGGCTCAGCAACATTGATACGGGTGGCTTTTGCGGCAAATGTTCGAAACATTCAGAGTGTGTGACATGTGGTACTCACATCCCAAACGACCCATTTTACTCCACTTTTCTTCAACAGCTTCCTGCAGTAATACGTAGCGCGCACCGTTTGTCCCGGATATTTCTTGTACTTCTTCATGTAGTTCATCTTCGTCTGCACTGCCTTGCATTCCGGTTTAAGGTTTCTGCAATACGTAAGATCACGTGACAAGGGCTGCAATGATTCACGAGGAAGTCAACGTAGCGTTTTTTTTTTTCGGGTCATGAACAGGTAGTCAATGCAGCAACCTCTCTGCAGAAGACGGGTTCATTTCCCGAAATATACTGATGACACCATTGACATCCTAACACGCATTCTTTGTTCTTTTCATGTACACGTGCCACAAGGGCCAGTAAGAGAACTAAAATAAATATCCCCTTGAACGTAAAAGACAAGCTTCTGAAATGCAAGTTCCTTGATGTGTACAATTTTCATGTGCAGACTCTAAGCCCACTTGCCTCGCCGCGGTGGTCTAGTAGCTAAGGTACTCAGCTGCTGACCCGCAGGTCGTGGTTCAAATCCCGGCTGCGGCGGCTGCATTTCCGATGGAGGCAGAAATGTTGTAGGCCCGTGTTCTCAAATTTGGGTGCACGTTAAAGAACCCCAGGTGGTCTGAATTTCCGGAGCCCTCCACTACGGCGTCTCTCATAATCATATGGTGGTTTTGGGACGTTAAACCCCACATATCAATCAATCTAATCACGCTTACAATGCTGAGATTGGTGATTGCGAAAGACGCCTGAAGAAACACTGTGGGTTGCAAAAAAAAAAAAAAGCTGAAAGCTATAGTACGCTAGCTGGAAGTTTCAGAAGTAAGATACTGGCTTGGCCACTCTGTATGTGCTAATGGCTAAAGCAAATCTTGACATTGGAAGTGTATCTCGAGTCATTATTAATTATTATTAGTCATAACAAGAAGAACCGCGATAAAGGCACACTTCCTTGTGTTCATGCACGCTGTTAGCGCCATCTCTTTGTACGAACTTTGCACGAATCCCCCCCCCTCCCCTGCTTATTTCATGGCTTCCTTGAAAACAAGGACCCTGTACGGAAGCAAAAAAAATCTCCTATATTGAAGTTTCTTTTCTGGCATTTGGTCCGCGTCTTCTTGTCTCTTTGAGGATGGCAATTGTGGACGAGACAAGTTCCCGTCGAGCTCTTAGTTTGATCTTCTACGAGTACTTGCCGAGGGTCCCTCCAAAGTGTTAGTCAAAGGGGCCTTTATTTGTAGATTACCATAATATGTATCAGCGTACAAAAAAACTAATGAAAGAAACTTTAACTTTCAGTTAAGAAACACGTGTGAATTATTATCAATAGGCAAATCACAGCTGCGTTTTGACTTGTACTGTCGTAAGGTAACCGAACATTTGTGTAATAATTCAGTGGCCTAGATTTTGTCTTGCTTCAACGTATAGTACATTGTGAATCACATTACGCCACAGGAGAAATGCTACTTACTTGTAGACATCTCGCATAGACTTCTCACTACAAGGCGATAGGCGATACTTCTTGAGGCCTCCGTCCACGTAACTCATCAGGTATCCTTCTTCCCAGGGGCACTCGGGGCTTTGATCGTGGGCTGAACCCATGCTGTAGAAAAATATTCCATTTGTTCTTGTTTATTGTGGGAAGTATGCGGGCACTCTTTGTGGGCCTCTGCCTTCACCATCACCGTCGCCTAAAGAGTAATGCCCGGATGCTGCTGATGAACGTGGTTGAAGCAGAGAGAAAACAACCTGGTTGTCTCTTCTGCACTAAAGATACATAAAATGACAATCTATGTACCAGTCATGCCTATAGTATAACGTTAAATGTATTGCTGTGGCAATCATTCCTTCCACTTCAGGTGAAACTCCGATCTCTTAAGCCAAACACCGACGTTTTTATATAATTAAAATGTACTTACAGATGGCCTAGCTCGTGGGCCACCGTATAAACTCCCGAGAAAGTTGTAGGAGTGTCTTCACCCTCGCCGACCCTCGCCTCGGTGCAAAGTGTGCCACGGAATGCAAGACCTGTAGAATGCAGTTTTCGTTCGGAGTTGTCAAGTTGTTCATTATTGTCATCACAGACTATAGTATACGTCGAAAAAGGGGGAGGTCGTAGGATAGTTTGTCATTATGGTAAATGACACTTTAGTTTGTCCACTTTAGTTACTTTAAATTTAAGTAACAATTCTTTCACTACAGTTTGCAAACCGCAAACTTCCTGCTCAATTATAATCTTAGAATCCCATTACTTTTATTTCATTTTCGTGTTTATTTCAGACAATGAAAAGCGAAACGATGTACATTTTTCTTGTCTAGAAGTGTGATAAAAAAGCGCAAATGCCTGACTGAGTGTCACACCCTTTTCTACACGCTGATACCCCCCCCCCTACCCCCTTCCATCACAGTCATCGGTCATCACTTACATCGCATAAGGGACATGGCGATCTTTGACCTCTCATGGCCCTTGCTCCACAGATCTCTACTGTTCACCATAACTCAAATAACAGAGGCAATTGCATGAACAAAATAATAAGTGCACTACATAATTAGCAATATATGGGCAATAATAATGCAATTAGACAAACATACAACAGTGCTACAGAAATATAAATAGAGCTGGAAGAAAACTTAAAA
Organism: Rhipicephalus microplus; assembly: GCF_043290135.1. NCBI lineage: Eukaryota > Metazoa > Arthropoda > Arachnida > Ixodida > Ixodidae > Rhipicephalus > Rhipicephalus microplus. The sequence goes on from NC_134707.1 coordinate 9,061,659, forward strand.
TTGTTACTAAGAACAATCAGTCGTGTATAATACAGCAAACAAGCCTCTCACACAATTGACCGACTTGTGCTCTTTTTATTAACCTATGCACACCAAAGCAATGAGTAGTCTGAAATTGGAGTGTGAAAATAGTTGCACGTACCGACTAATTCCTTGCCAATTTTTCCGCCATTCCTACTGAACATGTCCAGCCTGAAATAATGTTGCCCATGTACGTATACAGTAACGTGCACAAATATGACGCTATATTCTCGACAACAAATATATAACGCAGGCGTGCCTATTTAAATGACTGTGACTAGGGGCCTAACTTCAGTTTGAATGGCTTACTTTTAATCTCACATTGTTCAGATTAAAGGGACGAGTGGATCTTGTCGACACGAACAGCGCCTCCTCCATATTTTAGATTCTAACCAGATGCACCTGATACAGCCATTCAGCACCCTCTCCTTCAGCCCTTTCTTACTCTCATTCATCACGTAGCTTTCGCATCTGCTTTGCATTGATGGCGGAGAGTAGCCTGTAGCCTGTTCATTCCTCTTCAGTAGCCTGTTCATTGTGAGACACTACGTCTCACGATGAAAAAAAAATTGCCCGCAGCTTCCCTCGGGGGAACACTGAGGAGGATGCGGAGCATATAATTGGTTAACGGGGTGTTAAAGTGCGACTTACTTGGGTCGATGGCTAAATTGGTTAACGTGGTTGTGAAATGGGGTGTTAAATTGCGACTTACTTGGGTCGATGGCTAATTTGGTTAACGTGGTTGTAGGAGGGGGTGTTAAATGAGTGAACACGTACACACGTATGCGAAAGGGCGGCGCTGGTCGAAGGGACGTCGATCATTGTGTTTGTGGATTCGTTGGAATTCATTTCACCGCGACCTTGGACGTCGACACGCCGTACAAACCAACCGACGAGCGGCAACTGAGCGAGCGAGCGCCGACCTTGAGTATATATACAGCTCGACGGCGCATGCACTGACAGCTGTTGAATGTTCTCGAAGCGCGACGCCACATGCGCGTCCACTGGAGAATCAGGAGAATTGTAGATGTCGAACGCGGTGTGTAGAGGAGGAAGGGATGCACAGATGGTGGAAGAGTGGGCGACGGCGCGACGGCGCATGCGCGCGCGTCAGCTGTCGAATGTTCGAGAAGCGGTGCGGAAGGCGCGGACGGCGCACTACAAGGCGCGAGTATAAGATGCTTCCGCATCTAAAACATTAAGTAATTTTTGCGCTTTTGTGTACAGATCCATGGTGCAGAGAGCGTTTTGCATCTTTTGTGTTCCTTATGTCGGCGCTCACGCTACTTCTGTTGAGTTAGCGCGCCTCCTTTCGTGGCGCAAAGCGGGCAACCAATGGATAAGCGTCACTGTGAACCTGCTGCATGAGCTCTGCTCAAGCGCGGAGAGGTGGCAGCGGCAGTGCTCCGAGACACCCAGAAGGAGCACGAAAGTACAAATCGAACAGATTCATGATATTGGAAAGGGAAGAGCGTTTATTTAAAGTCCTGTATAAAATATGTTGAAGCAAGACCGAAAGTTGGGCTAGTTGGTGATGCACTATGGGCAGAAACATCGCCCATAACAGCGCTTGTTTGTGTCTCTTCTCTTCGTCCCGTGAGTTTGTGCGCTGTTTCTGCCCATAAAATATATTGCATATTCGTGGGAAACTGCTCAGGCGCAGGTAGGATGCAAGCAGCCCAAGGAGGTTTGAAAAAAATTGCTGGAGTGAACATTACTGCCCAGGAGCGAAGCTGGACTCACCAATAAACGGCGGCGGCGGCTGCCATCTTACTGGGGGCACGAAGAGCTGTTGGTGTTCGGCGATTGAGAAGAAGCGCCTTCTTCGCACGCCCAACGAGTTTAACGTGGTAACTTTTTCGGGTCAGATAGGGCTCAAAGTGCGCCTGTATGCTACGAGTTCTCTTTAGTAAGCCTTAAATTCAAGACAATTTCATTAGAGAGTAAGCCACCTATACTCGTCTCTGTGTTATTTCAACCGAAACAACCATTTTTTTAATTTATGACTACCGTGGTCCTTATACGAACAGATCAAAGCCACTTAATCTCTAAGCGGGCCATCAGTAAAGAGCATGCTTCGGAGGGCAATATTCGGAGGGCAATATCTGGCTTCGCTATTGCTGGCAAAGCATTGCGGGAGCTTTCATTCCAGTCATTCTATTTAAAACCTCAAAGCAGCCGTATCCTTAAGTGGCGTCGCGTTACGACCACTCACTGAAGTAAAGCCGACGGCTCCTCAATTGGAGCTGAAATCAAGGAGAAGAAATGGACATTGGCCGGGCGCGTAGCTTGTAGGCTGGATAACCGCTGGTCATAAAGGGAACTGACTGGATTCCAAGAGAAGACAAACGCGTGAGAAAGAAAGAGAGAGAGAGAGAGGGGGTGAGGAGGGAAATTAGGTGGTGGTTGATTTGAACTCCCTTTGAGGAGCGAGTGCTTGCACTGGCATCAAAAAAGATGGAGGAGGTGCTGCTACTGCAGTCACGCACTACGCATCCGTAGTAGGTGACGACTGTGTCCCACCATAAATACACGTGCAATTTATAAGTAAGGCTTCTGGAAGTTCAGTGGTCGCCGTAGTCGTTTGTGTTGCGGCGGTTTTTTTTTGTTTACTTCATTGAGCCGGAGTGATAATATTCAACTCATAAAACTTCATGCATGCGCAATTAAAGATTATCGTGTCAGTGAAACTTTGCTCTTGATCAAATTTGCATTTTTGTGCTGTTTATTATTAACAATCATATTTTATAACATTGACGGACATACGATATAGCAGACTGGCTTAAACGCAGTAAACGCCATGGCATGGCTGAACGAGGAGACCAAATTAATATCCCTACTTAACACATGACCGCTAGGAAACGTTATTTCTTTCATGCTCATAACTACCTTATTATAGTCACATATCCTTGTTGACACCGTATTTAGCAGAGCTCAACTTTCATACTTGCGTTCATCTATACTAAATTGCGTTGCTGATGTACGCGAGCACTTAGAACGATGTATTCGTAACGCTTACCCAGTCATGAGAAAGAGGATGTCGGGGTTCCCTGGAACTTTTCCATTTTTTATGTACCTTTTCATACCTTGCAATGTCTCTGACGCATCCAAGAGGCCTTTTTCTACTGCGGCGAATTCATCATTCTGGGTTAAAAATGACGACACGATGTTTATGTGCAAACACTCACACGTGCTCACACAAGGCAATCGTTTATGTTTCGACAACGTGGTGGACCTATTGCTCGCTTTATGCGATTTCTTGTGGGATGATTCCTGGCCTTCCCTGTGAACACAATAATCTGCATGCAGTATTCGGGGCCGATAGATTGTTAGATCCTGAAAGGTTAAGAGCCCGATCGTTTATATGATTACGAGGTACGCTATTGTGGAGGACTTCAGAATATCTAAGACTACCTGCGGTTATTCGCCTTACCTATACGACTACATGTTAGCCTATAATTGTCAGGCCAAGCGGTAAATAAGTGCGAATGTTGCCTATTCATTCATTCATATTTATTTATTTATTAAATACCTGCATCTTTCCAGTAGCTATCATAGCAATGGGTTACAATCAGCAAGAAACAAAGTGATCACACCCAAGAAGTGTGGTAGGGTGCATCGTAGATACAAAGTTGTTGCAGTGTTAGACGATATATTATCCTGTACTCTTATGGCTCATGCAAAAAAGGATACCTGAAAACGTCACTTCCGAAAGCATCCTCCCGTATTTTAGTGCATGGTCGCTTTTTGACGACACGTAAGCGAGTGGCTTGATGTATCTTTCTAGCTCGATGCCAGTTTTCCGATAGTGCACAGAGGAAGAAGATCGAGGTAAACAGCGTAAAAAACGAAGACAGAGGGAAGGAAGGGCGCATGACGAGCGCTCGTCTTGTGTCCTTTCTTTTCTGTCATCGTTTTTGCGCTGGTGTCCTTCATTTTCTCTGTCTTCGTTTTTTGAGCTTTTTACCTCGACCAGCTATGAATTGTTACCAACTTTCCCAGTCTTCAATACTACTCAAAGGAAGAAGAATTACAGACTAAGGTTCTTTTCACTGGCCCTGCATCGTGCCTGGCACAATAATTCACGCTTACTTTTCACCATTCCTAATATTGTTCTCTAATGGTCCGCCTCAAACCTCGCTGTCTTTTTTTTTCCGACTTTTAAAGCTGCTCAGTTGGAAAATTATCAATTTCAACCAGTACGACTGTAATTAGGAATACTTAGAATGTAAGTAAAGTACAACTCTGCCCTTCTGGGTATCACTGAAATCATGGCGAAGAAAATTCAGCCTATCTATTGTCTCATTCTTGATGTACGGAATGCGTCTATCTCATCTTAGATCAGGCGTTATCAAGCATACCCACACATTTATCATCTCCAGAAAGTGAGCAGAAAAAAAAGGCAGGGAGGTCAATTAGGGCTGAGGCCGGTAGGCTACCATGTACAGAGGGGTGTGGGGAAAAAATTAAAGTAATCTATGAAGTATATATATTAAACATCATGAACAAAAAGGGCTAGGAACCGATTCTTGTGGGACAACCGAAATAACTAGAGCATATTTCGGAATAAAATCCGTTGATAACCGCAATACGCCAGTTTACCTGAAGATAATGAACAAACTATGCGATAATAATAACAACCAATTTTGAGGCCCAAAATTTTTACACGAGCATGCCTTACGTGACTATATCAAACGCTTCCTCAAAGCTAAGTATATGCAGTCTAATATTGGCGTCTTATCTATCACTGAAACAAGATCTGAGAAAAACCTCAGACAGTTCGATTGAACAACAAAAACCGTATCGAAAACTGTATTGACTAGAGCCAAGGAGGCAATGCTTACGTTCTACACTGTCGATCTTTAAATTACATGCTCCATTAATATGGATGTTATAATGTTCAAAAATATTGGCCTTGCAATCTATTATGGGATTCTTATCTGTCACTGAAACCAGATCTAGAATTCAAATAGTTAGGCTGAACATCAAAAACCTTGTCGAAAACCGTATTGACTAGAGCTAAGAAGGATATGCTTCAGTGTGGCCTTATCGATCTATAAATTAAGTGCTCCAGTATTGTGTACGTTAATATCTTCGAAAAAATTGGCCTGTCGTTTTCAAAACCATTCGTTACTCCAATCCACCTTTGTGATTAAGTACAATACGTGTAAGCTTCCGACTCTGGTGTAATGAAGCTTCACAAAAGCATTTATTTGAAACGATCTGGTGAAGCAAAAAAACACAATATTTGAAACAATTTTTGGGAACAGCTCTCGCATGAATGTGTGAGGGGTAGAGGCCACACCTGTGGCAGCGCCACTGTTGCTTTGCATCGCCGGGCCATCACTAGATTACTGAGGGAGTGCGAGGGGAGGAGGAGGCCACTGCTGGCTTCATTTCTGGACACGGACGGAGAGATGTACGGACGTGTGTACGAGGCATTCAAAGCTTTTCTATAAACAGGAAAATGACCTTAGTAAGGCTCTCACATTAATAAGAAGGCTTTCGCTTTTAAGGGATTTTAGGTGATAGCATAAGGGGCCCACTGATTCGTACAATTGTACGTGCAATTATCTGTCATTATTCATTTTGGAAGAATGAGCAGCTACGCTTCTTGGTAATAATACTTGAATATTTTGAAAACATTGCAAAGATGACCCGCATGAAAAAAGGTGTGTTCTATTTTTGATGCGTGTCGTTCTCGTGCTACTTTATTCACGTTAAAACATTCTCTTTTCCTCGCTTAATAGACTATATTTCAATAGAGAAATTTCCCTTGGCTGAAAGTCCGTGCTGAGAGCAATCTGCAGCGTCATTGCCAGTGCCTCATTGTGGAGCATGCGTAGTGTGATCAGTCTCCCGTGAAACATTTAACAGGCTCTGTCTTTGAACTAGGCTCATCGTTCCATCTGCAACATAACTGTTCGCTTCGGTGCTTCAACAAAACCTTCGAATGACTACACGCCATCGCCACAATTTTCACGTATATTCTAACTGAATAAAATCACGTGGACAAATCGTGAATGAAAAATTAAGCGTAAGAGAATTTCTGCTAGGTACTCACCTTGCTTCTTGTTATTCCAACGAGGATAAATCTTATTCCTGGTCTCGACATGTCGACATATCTTAAGTTGACCTGAAGTACAGTGTGAGCATGTCAACATGTGTGTCTATACTGTTGTATAGACATAAAAAAAGCTTGGACAATCTCCCGCTAAAGGGAGCTATAGATGCGAAGCAGCGGGCTCTAACGCTCACACTGGCGTCGACGTTGACGCTGGCGCTCATAAAGTGCAAGCCAAGTAGAGACGCTGGCAATTGACTGAATTCCGAACACGCGATCCAGTTCCTACATATACGGGGTGGCCAGTGAGCGGTTTTGCAGTGCACACAATCGGTTTTTTTTACTAGCACGCGTTGCCTGCATCGGCCATGCGAGGTGAGACAGCGGTATACAGGAAGCGACAGTTTAGCGGGTGTCTTCCTGGGCCGGCACGAGACGTGAGCATGTGCAGTGGTGGTGTTCGGAGGGACAGCGTTACACAGCCTAGTCGAAGAGCTGCTTCGCATCTAACATAGGTTGCTGTTTTGAAAAAAAGAAAAGAAGTCAGCTTGTCGAAACATTGACTCCAGCACCGACTCTCGTTGTCGAATTTTTCAACATGAGCTTTTGTGTGTCATATATTCACATTTGCCATATGGCCGTATAGTGTGCCCACGTCAAGAGCACTTTCCAGCGTTTGCAAAAATGATAGCTCAAGAAACGTGTCAGCATACTAAGATAATAGCAAAATTCTTCGTAAAGCAGACAAACGAATGATTGGCTGTGCAGTGTAATGATTTACAACCAATAATATAAAATTTATGTAACACAATAATCCATGAGCAGCAGAAGCAGCAGCACCCGACTGAAACTGTTTATTCTAAGACTGTCACCTACTCGAATAGGTTCGCCAGAGATCCGTAATCACCACACTTGCTTATAGTGAAAAGCACGCAGTACAGCTGCGCCAGCTTGTGGACGCTATCTTGCAGAACAATGATATACCTCCGTGGGAACCCACTACAGAAATCAGGGCTTCAACCGGCGTCCGATGGGTCGGCAAGAATCATTGAATAAAATGATGAGGATGCTTACCACAAAGTCAAAATGCCTTTCACATTTCGGCCCAAGAACGAGTGCCTTGTTCATTATAAAAGCGAAGAGAGGAACCTAATGTTTTAAATAGTAGAAATCATGTGACCTAAATATCTCGAGTCTGATAAATTGAGACGCAAGATGCTTAGACCACGTACTTTAGACTACACACACCCTTAGGTTGCATCTTTCTCTTTTACTGTGAGCAGGGCTCCTGTTCATGGTGTTTAAACGTCAATGAAATTTCGCATTGTGGAGGCTGGCATCTTTGCCTTGTTATTAAATGCGCGCACAACTATCACACAGAGCGGGAAGTTTCAGAAGGACCCTTCTACGCTCCATATCTTGGGATTATCTTCGCACCTATGGAAGACGAACGTATTTAACTGAACGATGTATGCTAAATTTTTTATTCAGAACAACCGCCATAAAACCTGACAATAAAAGTATGGGACGCGGTAGAAATGAATACGGTGAAATTACAGGTATGTGCGTAACTTAGTTCTTAGTGGTCCTGTTTCAATTTG